>NW_028317980.1:345000-645000 GCF_062004578.1 Staurois parvus | reverse complement strand
GCAATGCCAACAATTCTTTTGACATTCAGCTGTCAGTGGGGAACCCCTCTGACAGCTGAAACACAAATGAAGGTTTCGCTACTAAAATACTGCATGACTTCATAATAGAACTCACGTGGTATTTTAGAAACTGAGCGGAATCTTACCACATACTCAGAGGCAGTAAGATACCGCTTAGTGAATTGTCCCTGTTCAAAGTTCACGGTCAAACTTTTAGTAGGTTTGAATGTTCGACTTTGAACCGAACAAGGGGAGTGTTCGGCTCATCACTAGTGATCAGGGATTTATAGTGAGACTGTGATAGTGTGGTGGGCAATCTGCTGCTAACAGACACTGGCTGGGAGGGACGCTAACTGACACGGACATCTCCAGTGACACTAATACAGTAATCAGATATATTACCATGCAGTGATACTGTCCTAATGACGTTGGCTGGGAAGGGGTTAACATCAAGGGGCATTTAAGGGGTTAACTTTGTGCCCCGTAATGTGTTCTGCTTGTACTTTCTGATCTGGCTGTTTTTGTCTTTGCTTTTCAGGGAGGTGCAGGTGCATTTTGTTCCCTGTACACAGAGATGTGTGTTTTTGTAAAAACAAAACTCTGCCTGTGATCAGACACAGCCAATTGGCAGGTTTCAGCTGAAATCATTGGCTGAAATCTGCTGCCAAACTCAAGCTGTGTCCAATCACAGCATAGGTTGGTAGGAGGCACGCATACGCATGTCCCAATCCCAGAAGAAGGTCTCTTTCACACGGGCGTTCCATATGTCTGTTTTTCATCTGTCCGTTTACGGAAGAAAAATGGACCGCCATGTATTTCTATGGACTTGCGGATGTAATCGGATGAACATCTTTTTACATCCGTTAATGTCCACATTCGTTAACATCTGTTTTTTTGAATGGAAGAAAACCCTATTTTTCTTCCAGAAAAAAAAAATAACCTGGAACGGACATAAAACGGATGTCAATAGATGTAAACAGACCAAAAACGTATGTAGATGGATGAAAACGGATCCAAACAGACGAAAACTGGATGTAAATGGATCTAAACGGATGCAAAATGGATGTAAATGAATCTAAACGGATGCAAAATGGATGTAAATGGATCTAAACGAATGAAAAATGGATGGAAGTGGATATAAACAGATTAAAAAAAGGATGTAAACTTACCCATTTTTTCTTTGAAAAAACGTGACTGAACTGAAGAAAAAAAATGGAACGCCCGTATGAAAGGACTCGAAGTCTGGTCACGTCCATGTATGTGACTGTGCCTGGGGCTGTATCGCAGTACATTTACTGTGAGCAATCAGCAGGTGGTTAAGGAAATCCACCAGGTCACCAGAACTAGTGTCCCCACTGGAAGATTCTCCCTCTATTCCTGTGGCGGAGACAATCCAAAATTTGGGAATTTCTTTTGCTTTCACTTTCACTAATAATGGTATACAGGACAAATAGGGTGAATCTCCGTAATGAGAGACACAAACTTACTTTACATCTATTCCTCAAGAGCTATAAAGAATAAAAATGCGCTTTGTGTGCATCAAATGCCTTTGCAAACCCAGATGTTACCTTGTATATGTAGTAGTGACATCATCATTGTGTTGTACATAGCCTGTGCAGAGAACAGAGCTGTGGGAGGGGCCCAGGCTGCCTGCAGAAAGCTACAACAGGGGGCGGAGATAAGACCAGTCACCCTGCACAAGGAGAGAGAGCAGCAGTGAGTGGTCTTTATTACAGGAAGGCAGTCTCACACTGAATTACTGCACAACCATGAATAGAGAAACATACAAAGAAACATTGTTTCATTTTGTATCTTTTTGTTTATTCGTCTACAGGACTGCTGCACAGATCTGCAAGAAATACTCAAAGCACACAGAGATTCAAGAAAAATACACAGGATAAATGGATATGGACAATATTTGTTGATCCACCATTTGTGACACACCAAAAAAAAGTCATCATTGTACACATTGTAACACGTCCAGACCTTCTGGCCTGCTGCCAGGATCTCTCCTGTCACAGTACTCAAATTCAGCTCTGATTAATCAAAGCAGCATTGCGGAGTACACAGAGAAAGTTCTGACAGCAACAACATTGCTCAACCATGAATACAGAAACATACAAAGAAACATTGTTTCATTTTGTATCTTTCTGTTCATTCATCTACAGGACTACTGCAAAGATCTGCAAGAAATACTCAAAGCATGCAGAGATTCAAGAAGAATACACAGGATGAATGGATGTGAACAATATTTGTCGATCCACCATTTGTGACACACCAAAAAAATGTCATCATTGTACACATTGTAACACGTCCAGACCTTTTGGCCTGCTGCCAGGGTCTCTACATTAATTGGTTTACGTGAAAGTTATAGCGTTTTCTAGTAATGGCGGCGATCAGCGACATAGCGGGACTGCAGCGGGCATATTGACACTGGGGGGAACTGACTTGGTGTCACTGACTCAACGGGACTCCAGCTGCTCGGGATCCAGAGACTCAATCATTATTTGTGTTTGCTGGTTCTTTGTTCTCTCAAGGGGACTCCAGCTGCTCGGGATCCAGAGACTCAATCATTACAATCATGGTCTGCGGGGCTCTGAGGAAGAGGCAAGTCCTCGAAACATGTCAGCCTTTTGGATGTCTATGCTCCCTATTACGGACTGTTACTCAGCGCGGTGTTGACCCAGCTGTTCTTTATGATGTGCCTTGACTATATTGTCATTTGTGAGTACAACACATACTTTATTTTTTATTAAACATTTTTTATGGCAATGCACTAGGCCTGTGCGCCCTCTGTTTTTTCTTTCCTCGTTCACTTTACTAATGGCACTGGGCATGAAGGGGTTAACATCTAGGGCGATCAAAGGGTTAACTGTGTGCTGTTTCACTACTTGGGCTGTGTCTGTGTTTCACTGTAAGCACACTGCTTGGTATGGCTCTGCTATGCAGAGCCATTCCAATCAGAGTGCAGGAGCTGATAGGAGAGAGATCTGTATTGTTTATGTACAGGTATACTTGGCAATCACCGGGTGCCGGCGAGTAATCACTGGCTGGGACCCTGTGATTGACAGGCAAGGCCGCGAATGGCGGTGCGGGTAATGATAAAGACAGAATGTCAACCAAAAATCCAG
Source organism: Staurois parvus (assembly GCF_062004578.1). Lineage (NCBI taxonomy): Eukaryota > Metazoa > Chordata > Amphibia > Anura > Ranidae > Staurois > Staurois parvus. The sequence continues at coordinate 641,869 of NW_028317980.1, read as the reverse complement.
AAAAACACAAGACAAATGTTATAAATCAAGTTGCAGTTCAGTAGGTAAAATACGTATTTGATCCCCAAGTAAAACATGACTTAGTATTCGGTGGAGAAACCCTTGTTGGCAAGCACAGAGGTAAGACGTTTCTTGCAGTTGGTTACCAGGTATGCACACATCTCAGGAGGGATTTTGGTCCACTCTCCTCTAAATCCTTAATGTTTCTTGGTTGTCACTTGGCAACTCGGAGTTCCAGCTCCCTCCATAAATTTTTGATAGGTTTAATGTCTGGAGACTGGATAGGCCACTCCATGACCTTAATGTGCTTCTTCTTCAGCCACTCTTTTGTTGCCTTGGCGGAAAGTTTTGGGTCATTGTCATGCTGGGATACCCATCCACCCCTCATCTTCAGTGCTCTGGCTGAGGAAAGAAGGTTCTCAATACAATACACGGCCCCATCCATTGGCCCCTCAATATGGCAAAGTCGGCCTGTACCTTTAGCAGAGAAACAACCCCAAAGCATAATGTTTCCACCTCTGTGCTTGACTGTAGGGATGTTGTTCTAAGGGTCATAGCAGGGGCGGACTGACCATTTGGAAACTAGGGCACTGCCCGAGGGCCCGGGGTCAGTAGGGGGCCCCATGAGATGCTCCTGGTACCTTTTTCATAGGCTTTTTTGAGTTTGGGCAAGGACACAGGGGCCCCATGATCACCTATTGCCCGGGGGCCCATGAGTTGTCAGTCCGCCCCTGGGTCATAGTCAGCATTTTTCCTCGTTAATGCCAAAGAGATCAATTTTAGTCTCATCTGACCACAGCACTTTCTCCCAATCCTTCTCTGAATCATTTAGATGTTCATTGGCAAACTTCAAACTGGCCTGTACATGTGCTTTCTTGAGGAGGGGGGACTGCAGGATTTCAATCCATGGCGGCGTATTGTGTTTCCAATGGTTTGTTTGGTGATTGTGGTTCCAACTGCCTTGAGATCATTCACAAGTCCTCCTGTGTAGTTCTGGGTTGATCCCTCATTTTTCTCATAACCATCCTTCCCCCATGAGGCGAAATCTTGCAAAGAGCTCCAGACTGAGGACGATTGATGGTTATTTTGTATTTCTTCCATTTGCCAATAATTGCTCCAACAATTGTCTCCTTCTCGCCAAGCTTCTTGCTGATGGTCTTGTAGCCCATTTCACCTTTGTGCAATCTTGTCCTTGATGTCCTTTGACACGGTCCTGCCCATGGTGGTGAGGTGGAAGAAAGAGATTCTGAGGACAGGTATCTTTTATACAGATAATGAGTTGTTCAGAGCACCTTCTTAAATTGACAGGACTAATCTGTGTACCACATGAGCACATAGCCAGTCTGTGGGAGCCAGAATTGTTATTGGTTGGTAGGGGATCAAACTCAACTTCAACTCAATTTATAACATTTGTATCATTTTTTTTTGGTTGATATTCTGTCTCTATCATTTAAAATACACTTATGATAAAAATGATAGACCCTTCATGTCTTTGTAAGTGGGGAAACTTACAAAATCTGCCGGGGATCAAATAATTATTTCCTAATTACATAGCAAATACACAATATCTAATCCCACTTCTATGCTTGTACAGTTTTAACCCTTGTGTTACCGAGGCAATGCCAGCTGTTACTTCGGCCCCTGTGTCATCTGATAGTAGTGCATTAATCCGGACTATGCCTAGCCGGCCACATGTTCTGCTTTTGTGTTGGCACATTAACCCTTTGCATGCTGGGGTAATGACCTGCTCTTTGATTGGCCACATACTTGCCTGTATAGGATCTGATCCTTCACTGACAGCATTAACAATTGCAACGCTGGGTCGATGCCAGCAATCAGGCTGATCCCATTCTATCCAATGAGTGACCTGCTTTGCTGTAAAATAAAAGCAAATAAACCTACATTTTAACCCTTTACAGCAGTGGTTCTCAACCTTCCTAACGCCGTGACCCTTTAATACAGTTCCTCATGTTGTGGTGACCCCCAACCATAAAATTATTTACCCAGTAATTATAATTCATGAAGTGTCGTTTTACCTCCAATACTGCTGCTTTCAGCACAGTAGCTGCTTTCAACACAGTAGCTGCTTTTAACAGAGTAGCTGCTTTCAACACAGTAGCTGCTTTCAACACAGTAGCTGCTTTTAACAGAGTAGCTGCTTTCAACACAGCAGCTGCTTTCTACACAGTAGCTGCTCTTTACACATCGGAAATATGTGTTTTCTTATGGTCTTAGGGGACCCCTGTGAAAGTATACTGAGAACATAATGTTCTACTCATCATATGGGTATCACGTCTTCTATGGGCACAGAATTAACCCTTCATGGAAAAGGCCCCATTCACACCTGAGCGATTTGTAGCTCAGAAGCTACAAAATGCTTGAGGAGAAAAAAATCACTTATTCTAAACAGAGTTGTCTGAAGCCAAATGCCTGAAGCTCAAACAAGTTCTGGAGCTTTTTCTGTCGCTCAAATTAGGCAGATCTAAATAAATAATAATAATAATAAAGGAATAAATAAATGTTATATAAATATCACCCAAACCGTCCTCTCCGCTCCTTGCAAAACCTCTTACTCTCCAGCTCCCTTATCTCCTCCTACCATGCTCGTCTCCAGGACTTCTCCAGGGCATCACCCATCCTCTGGAACTCCCTACCCCAATCTATCAGACTATCGCCTATTCTTCTTACTTTTAGGCGATCTCTGAAAACCTATCTCTTCAGGGAAGCCTATCACGCCCTCGGCTAATTCTGGAATCCTCTACTCTTCCAACTCATCCATCCCCCACAGTGACTACCTACTGTACCATTCACCCCTCCCTCCTAGATTGTAAGCTCCAAGGAGCAGGGTCCTCCTATCCCGCTTGTATTGAACTGTATTGTTACTGTATTGTCTCCCACCATAATGTAAAGCGCTGAGCAAATCCTGTATAATATTAATAATAAATAAAATAAATACACAAATAAATTAAAATAATAATAATACCAATAATAAATAAGATAAATACAAATAATAAAAAATAAATAATATACTACTACTACTGCTACTAATAATAATACAGTATACCGCAATTTGTAAATGCTATAACTTTCACGTAAACCAATTAATATACATGTTTTTGGGATTTTTTTTTTAACAAAGACATGGAGCAGAATACATTTTGGCCTAAATTTATGATGAAATTTGATTTTTTTAAATTTTTTTACTTGACATGTTTAGGTACTTGTCTGTTAATTCACCGGATTTGTTTATATATATATATATATATATATTTGTGATATATTTAAATAAAACATGTTATATATATATATATATAAATAAATCCGGTGAATTAACAGACAAGTACCCATGTTTAATAGCAAAAAGTCAAAAATATTGTTTTTTTTCTCAAAATTGTTGGTCTTTTTTTGTTTATAAGGCAAAAAATAAAAAACGCACAGGTGATTAACCATTTCAATACCGGGCAATTTTACCCCTTCCTGCCCAGGCCATTTTTCACGTTTCAGCACTCTCACACTTTGAATGACAATTGCGCAGTCATACAACATTGTACCCAAACTAAAATTTTATCATTTTCTTCACACAACTAGAGCTTTCTTTTGCTGGTATTTAATCACCGCTGGGGTTTTTTATTTTTTGCTAAATTAACAAAAAAAGACCAAAAAGTTTGAAAAAAAAAACGTTTTTCTTTGTTTCTGTTATAAAAGTTTACAAATAAATAATTGATCTTCATAATTTAGGCCGAGATGTATTCTGCTACATGTCTTTGGTGAAAATAACCCAAATTAGGATGTATTTTTTAGTTTGTAGGAAAGTTATAGAGTTCACAAACTATGGGATAGATCTGAAAATTGATCAATCCTGAAGTACTGACAGCCAATCTAATTTCTTGAGGTCCAAGAATGTCAGAATAGTACAGATATCCCCCAAATGACCCCTTTTTGCAGAGTAGACAGTCGGACGTACTTCATAAGAGGAATGGCGAGTTTTTTGAAGTTGTATTTTTTTTGTCATAATTTTTTGGAAAATGAAAAAATTAAAAAAATTATTTTCACTATTTTTTTTTTACATACTGTCACCAGTGCAGTACAGCGTCATCATATAACTGGCATGGCGGTGAACAGGGACACTGACTGGTGATAGTATGAAAAAAAATATATATATATATATATATATTTTTTAAATTTTTTATTAAATTTGTTTTTATTTTTTTAAAGATTTTTTTCATATTTTACTATGACCAAAGTAGTGCAATGTTACCATAGTAACATTGTACTACTTTGGGGAAGTGATCAGTTTTTTGTTTTTTTTTACACAATTTGCTTATAGCAAACAATTACTTTGCTATAAGCAAGCATTTACCTGAATGACATCGATTCATTCAGGTTTTTTTTTTTTTTTTGTGCTTAGTTGATCTGAGTACCGGCAACGGGGGCCGGTACTCAGATCTGTCATTGGCCGTGTCCGAGGTACACGGCCGGTGACAGATTGCGCCGCTGCGCAGCTCTGCAAGCGCGCAAACTGCGCATATGCGGGAGGACGCCTTATGGCGTCCACCCGGAACGCTGATGACATTTGCCGCCCACCATTCGGCCATAGGGCGGGCGGCAAATTGTTAATAAGCCATGCGGTGCAGTAACACAGCAGTCCAATAGGGGGCACTTCTGACGCGTTTTGTGTATAAGACATGTTATCAAAGGGAGTGCGCATGTGGAAACAAGTCCATTAAATAACCCTTGGCGCGCATGCGCTCTGTGCCGCCGCCGCGTCATCATGGGAAACGCTACCAGCATGTCTTTGGAGTGTGGGAGGAAACCGGAGTACCCAGAGGAAACCCACGCAGGCACAGGGAGAACATGCAAACTCCAGACAGGTGGTGCCGTGGCTGGGATTTGAACCAAGGACCTAGTACGGCCAGACGGAAGTGCTAACCACTAAGCCACTGTAAATATCACTTTAATGCTAAACTGATGAGCTGTAAAGACTTTGAGTACTGGCCCCCGTTGCCGGTACCGTGTGACCTGCTGTGACCAATCACAGCAGGTCACATGACAGTTGTATACAATGGATGGCTTCATTCATGCCATCCATTGTATACTAGTGTCTAGCTGTGAATAGTCACAGCTAATCACATGCACATGTCATGTGATTAGCTGTAGCCAAATCACAGCTAAGCACAAAAAAAAAACCCTGAATGAATCGATGTCATTCAGGTAAATGCTTGCTTATAGCAAATTAATTCTTTGCTATAAGCAAATTGTGTAAAAAAAAAAAAATACTGATCACTTCCCCAAAGTAGTACAATATTACTATGGTAACATTGTACTACTTTGGTCATAGTGAAATATAAAAAAAATCTTAAAAAAAATAATAAAAATTTAATAAAAAATTAAAAATAATAAAAATTTTAAAAAAAACTTTAAAAAAAAAAATATTTTTTTTTTCATACTGTCACCAGTCAGTGTCCCTGATCACCGCCATGCCAGTTATATGATGACGCTGTACTACACTGGTGACAATATGTAAAAAAACAATAGTGAAACTAATTTTTTTCATTTTTTTCATTTTCCGAAAAATTATGACAAAAAAAATACAACTTCAAAAAACTCGCCATGCCTCTTATGAAGTACGTCGGACTGTCTACTCTGCAAAAAGGGGTCATTTGGGGGATATCTGTACTGTTCTGACATTCTTGGACCTCAAGAAATTAGATTGGCCGTCAGTACTTCAGGATTGATCAATATTCAGATCTATACCATAGTTTGTGACCTCTATAACTTTCCTACAAACTAAAAAATACATCCTAATTTGGGTTATTTTCACCAAAGACATGTAGCAGAATATATCTCGGCCTAAATTTATGAAGAACAATTATTTATTTGCAAACTTTTATAACAGAAACAAAGAAAAAAATTTTTTTTTTCAAACTTTTTGGTCTTTTTTTGTTAATTTAGCAAAAAATAAAAACCCCAGCAGTGATTAAATACCACCAAAAGAAAGCTCTAGTTGTGTGAAGAAAGTGATAAAATTTTAGTTTGGGTACAATGTTGCATGACCGCGCAATTGTCATTTTGTGAGAGCGCTGAAACCTGAAAAATGGCCTGGGCAGGAAGGTGTAAAATTGCCCGGTATTGAATTGGTTAAACATAGCCGCGGCCATCTTGGATTTTTTTATGTATTTCCTTGTATGCTTATTACCACCATTATTAAAGTTACTGCACTATCAGAAGCTTTGTCGGGGGCCCTGTTTTCTCCATGGGAGCCCCACTCTTTGAAGGTTTGCCTGATTCCTGCCTACTTGATGTCTGATGTTTGGGATGAATACCCCCCCTGGTGGCTGAAGTTGGCATCCAGGGAGACCTCTGATGTATTCCAGATGTATGACACCTGGTGGCTAAGGCATAGATGACTACTATCCATTCCAGTGATTCACATCCAGAGTACCAGGAGTAGGTCTTATATACTCCATTCGCAAGCATTTCATCTATCTGGTTAGTGTAAACCTATACTCTTTCCCACCATCACAGGAGTCACGGATTTTCTACCCTGCCCTGCACTATCTGTTTTGGAACTTTTATCTGATATTATAATTTATTTGACACTTCTGAGATTGTCACTGATTTACTAGCGCTGCATTGTTTGTTATATTTTGACCATTATTGTTAGGTTCTTGAGGTGACCTTTTATGCCAGCAGCTAGTTTGTATTCAATATATTCAATATATTCATTTATTTGTATTATTCCCTATACCCAGCGCTTGATTCCATATATTCTGATCAGGAACACTGTTGCTGGCTTACACTAGTCTAGTAACACTGGGACTTGTGTGGCAGCAATCAGGGATGCTGCTGGTTGCACTGGCTGTGGTGACACTGGCACTGGTGTGGCAGTGATCAGGAACACTGTTACTAGTGCAGCGCTACCCTCGTTAGGGCCGCTGTGTTGTGGGAACCCCTAAGCTCTGCACATCCAGGCAACTGGTATTTTTCCATACACATAGGCTTGCATCCAGGAGACAATAACCAGTCCATGGAATTGGTTTTGTTGTTTTATTAGGGGAAATAAACTTGGATAGGGAAATAGGGATTAAGGAATGCCCAGTTTGACTTGAATCAATGAAGGGAGGGCAACTTCCTTCCTATGTACAAAGACAGATCCTGGACTGTTTTTTTCGGTGAAAGCTGTCAGTCTTTGTGGATCAGTAGCAACAGCCCTTATGGGCGAGGAACCAACAGCCCTTCCAGATTTCAGCTTATCTTCTTGTAACTACATGCAGGGATGTCTCCTCTCCCCTTGTAGAACTGCTCCCAGGTCCACAGCCTGCAGACACTACCAACCCTTCTGGCTTCCCAGGAGATCTCCCGTGACAAGGATAAAGGACTGAGCCCAGCTCTGTACTTAGAAAGCTTGCTACTTGTGACAGTCTTTACCCTTGTAGACCCCAGAGTATCACGTACCTGGTGATGGAGGCCAATGGAGAGAGGGCTTCCCTTGCGGCTAAGTTCCAGACTCCCCTGAGAATGGGACAGCAGGAGTCAGGTCCAAAGTTGCACAGGTCACCTGTAGGAGTGCTGGTTGGTGGTCCACTTAGAAGCACAGCTGGTGCACAGAGATAGGTCTGCAGACAGGAGGCGCCTGTGCGTGGTATGCAAGCCCTTCCGGGATTTAGATGTTTGCTGTGTAGTCGGATCAAGCCAAGGTCAGGTACCAGGTGGGAATCAGAGCAGACATAGTCAGATGGGATAGCCGAGGTCATACACAGAGGAGTGATAGAGAGAGTATCCGTAAGCCAAGCCGAGGTCAGATCAGGGGTAAAGCAGAGTAGACAGGTCCGGGAGCAAGCCAAGTCATTATCACAGGGGTGTTCAAACTATGGCCCTCCAGGTGTTGTGCAAGTCCCATGAGGCCTTGCAAGACTCTGACATCCACAGGCAAGACACCCAGAGGCAGAGGCATGATGGGACTTGTAGTATTTCAACAGCTGGAGGGCTATAGTTTGGACACCCCTGCGTTATCAGGAAATCACAGGTCACAATCACAGGAAACAGGAACAAGGTATGGGGAGCTAGAGATCATCCAGCAACTTGAGGCCTTATAAAGGCCGTCTGGCACCAGACTGAGGCTGATGCATGCTCTTGTGGCCATGCAGGGTACTGGCAGAAATGCTAGATCTTCCAGAACTAATGCCGTGAACAGGACCCTGACACAGAGAATGCTGCTGTACTCATTCTGTCCTGTTTGCTCCCCACTGCTCCAAGTCTCAATCCCATTCACGCCTCACTGCTGAATGTATCCTTCTGAGCCAGTCCAAGCCCAGCTTGGAGGCTCCCTTCCCCACCAGACCTAGGGGACACCTCCCTGGCACCAACAGTCTCCTTAGCACTCCATCTTCGACCCGACTCCCCTGTCTGCCTGACTCTCCCATATTTATGGGCTGGTCTTACACTCTGCCAGGGCCTCCAAACCTGGGATTGGTTGGATTCCTATAAACATGCAGATTAGGTCTCCACCTCTTCCTGCTTACCGACTTCTGGAAGGTTCTATGGTTCTCCAGAGTCAGGAGGAGGAGATAGAGCCACAACCTGTGAAGTCATCCAGCTGACCTGCAATAACCCAACCTCAATCACAGACTCACACAGTTACCATGAGTCATACACAATGATTTTACCTGCAATACTCAGGGATTGACCAGTTATGGAATATGCATACTTACATTGGTCTAAAGTGGTCCGATGTAACTATACAAAAATATCCATACCTGGACTTCAGCTTTAAACACTGACTGCTTAACTGTGAAAGGGTTTTTCATAGGCCGTGGCATCAGGACAGCACACTAGTGCTAAGCAGGGCCAGATCTAGGGGGGTGCTGGAAGGGCTGTGCCCCCCCCCCCCCGATTTTACTTGTGCCCCACAAAAACTCTGAGAGTTCATTCACTGACCCATGAGCTAATCTGATGCAGACAGTTGATGTAAGGGGGCACTCTTATGTGGGCAATCCATGTAAGGAGGCACTCTGATGGAGACACGTGATGTAAGGGGGAACTTTGATGGGGATCCTGATGTAAGGGGGCACTCTGATGGGGACACCTAATGTATGGGTGAACGTTGATGGGGATCCTGATGTAAGGGGCACTCTGATGGGGACACCTGATGTAAGGGGGAACTTTGATGGGGATCCTGATGTAAGGGGGAACTTTGATGGGAATCCTGATGTAAGGGGGCACTCTGATGGGGACACCTGATGTAAGAGTGAACGTTGATGGGGATCCTGATGTAAGGGGGCACTCTGATGGGGACACCTAATGTAAAGGGGAACTTTGATGGGGATCCCGATGTAAGGGGGCACTCTGATGGGGACACCTGATGTAAGGAGGAACTTTGATGGGGATCCTGATGTAAGGGGGAACTTTGATGGGGATCCTGATGTAAGGGGGCATTCTGATTGGGTCACCTGATGTAAGGGTGAACTTTGATGGGGATCCTGATGTAAGGGTGAACTTTTATGGAGATCCTGATAAAACGGGGCAAACTGTTGTGGGCACCTGATGTAAGGAGGCACTCTGATGGGGACACCTGATGTAAGGGGGAACTTTGATGGGGATCCTGATGTAAGGGTGAACTTTGATGGAGATCCTGATAAAACGGGGCAAACTGTTGTGGGCACCTGATGTAAGGAGGCACTCTGATGGGGATCCTGATGTAACAGGGCACTCTGATGGGGATCCTGATGTAAGGGGGCACTCTGATGGGGACACCTGATGTAAGGGAGAACTTTGATGGGGGCTCCTGATATAATGGGGGACTCTAATAGGTCATCTGATATAAGGGGGCACAAATTTTGTTTAATCACCCTAACCTAATAACAATCTAATACATAATAGTGTTCCCCAGGTCATGACACAATGGGGTTTATTTGCTAAAGCTGGTTCACTCAAAATCTTGTGCACTTCAGCTTCCAGGTTTTATTGCTAAAGCTTAATTGAACAAGCTGAGGTTAGAAGCTGATTGGCTGCCATACACAGGTGCACTAGATTCTGAGTGCACCAGCTTTAGTAAATAAATCCCTGTGTGACAGACTGTCAGTGACTCAGTGTTGATATTATGCCCCCTGACTTTTTTTTACTGCACCCCCAGATCTGATAGGCTAGATCTGGCTCTGGTGGTAAGTAGAGGCGACGATCATTTAATCCAATCTCCACACAAATAACATGAGCAAACTTTCAAAAGCCATTTTAAGACCAGCTAAAACCACTTGCACAGTTAAAGCAAGGTCACATCTTTGTCTCAATCAGAATTCAGCGAGCACCTAAAAAAGAAACGCATTTGGCAAGACAAGGATTCAATAAAATATGTAAGAGATGATTGCATCCAGCAGTCTAAAAATAAAGTGTTCCCAGACTTTAAAAAATCTGCTGTTTTTTTTTTTTATCTGGGCACTTTGCAGAAGGATGTAGCTAAGCAACTGCATTTTCCGAACCACAAAGGGAACATGCATAACTTCATTTATCTTTAGTCCTTTATGAATTTTGTTGTTTAGTGGAGCAGAAAAAACGAAAATCGAAAGCTTAAAGTGACACTAAATTATATTCTTCCAAAACTATGTATATTTTTAGAACGTACTTAAAATATATCTCCAGTGGAGTAAACAAACAATAACAACCGTCTTTAAAAATACTTGTACATTTTTATTTTTATACATAAGTAAAATAAAAAAAAATATATCAAACAAATCTTTAACCACTTGCCGCCCAGCCACTGTACATATACGGCAGAAGGGCGGCACTCGCAGGCAAAACCACGTTTTAAAACGTGTGTTTTGTAAACAAATAGGGGGCACGCGCGAGGCGCGCCGCCGCCCTATCTGTCCCGCCGATCACTGCCACAGATGTGAGTCGCTGGGTCACAGCCGGTCCTTAGCGGCTGTTTCCGGCGATCGGCGGCAAACAGTGACAGACAGCACAGCTGAAGTAGCTGTGCTGTCTGTCACTTCCCTGTCAGCTCGAGGATGAGCTGATCGAGAAAGAACAGTTTCTCTTTCTCGATCAGCCTTGTCCCGCCCAGTACACACCCCCGCCCCCTAGTAAAACACCCCCCTCACTCCTATAACCCTTCCCTGCAAAATAAAGTTAACCCCTTCCTCCCCAGTGCCATTAGTACAGTGTCAGTGTTTTTATGTTTTGCACTGATCACTGTATTGGTGTTTTTGGGGACACGGTGATTGGGACAGAAGAGTTTCACTCACCCGATCAGCCCTGTCCCCTGCAGTACACACCCCCGCCCCCTAGTAAAACACTCCCCTCACACAGATAACCCTTCTCTGCAAAATAAACTTAACCCCTTCCTCCCCAGTGCCATTAGTACAGTGTCAGTGTTTTTTTTTGCACTGATCACTGTATTAGTGTTTTTGGGGATGTCAGTGACCCCAAGTCAGTACCCCCCAATGTCAGAATGTCCGCCGCAGTCCCGCAGTCCCACCATAAGTCACTGGTCGCTGCCATAAGTCCCTGATCGCCGCCATAATATTAGTATAAAAAAAACCCTAAAAATTCCAGTATCTTTCCCGCCATTTGTAAACGCTATAACTTTCACGTAAACCAATTAATTTACACATATTGGGGTTTTTTTTTTTAGCAAAGACATGTCACAGAATGCATTTTGGCAGAAATTTATGACTAAATTAGATTTTTGCATTTTTTTTTTACTGGACATGTTTTATAGCAAAAAGTCCAAAATATATTTTTTTCCTCAAAATTGTCAGCCTTTTTTCTAATAGCGCAAAAAATAAAAACCGCACAGGCGATCAAATACCACCGAAAGAAAGCTCAATTTGTGGGAAAAAAAGGATGTAAATTTCATTTATGTACCGTATTGCATGACCGCGCAATTGTCCGTTAAACTAGCGCAGCGCTGTATAGAAGAAAAATGGTGTAAATTGCAGTATTTATACCATAGTTTGTAGACGGTATAACTTCCACACAAAGAAATCAATATACACTTATTGGGGTTTTTTTTACCAAAAACATGTAGCAGAATACATTTTGGCCTAAATTTATAACCAACTTTGAGTTTACTATATATTTTTTATAGCTGAAAGTAAAAAATATTGTTTTTCTTCAAAATTTTTGGCCTTTTTTTGTTTATAGCGTGAAAAATAAAAAGCTCACAGGTAATCAAATTACACTGAAAGAAAGCTCTATTTGTGTGAAAAAAATGACGTAAATTTCGTTTGGGTGCAGCATTGCATGACCGCGCAATTATCAGTTGAATTAGTGCAGCGCCGAGTAGCAAAAAGAGGCCTGGTCATTAAGGGGGGTAAATCCTCTGGAGGTCAAGTGGTTAAAAACACAACTATATGATGTCAGTGGATTTATGGATAATATTGACTTGGATTGTAAAGTCCCTGGAGGCTGATTTCAGGTCGATGCGTTTCGTGGGAAACCTGCTTCCTCAGGACCTCGGATCTCCACCATTAGACAAATTACTACAAACATAACAAATAAATACAAATTAAACATTATACAAAAATCCTCTATCACCAAACACCAATAAGTACATATAATTATTCTTCAAATTATAATATGGCTGAGACACGGGTGGCCAACCTGCGGCTCTCCAGCTGCTGCAGGACTACAAGTTTTATCATGCCTCTGCAAGTCAGTAACTTCCCATCTTTGCAATGCCTCATGGGAAATGTAGTTCCACAACAGCTGGAGAGCCACAGGTTAGCCACCCCTGGCTGAGAGCAATAGAAGGGACTTTTTGAGTTATGAATACATACTTGAATGGAATTTTTTTATAAAACCAAAGTTTAGTGTCAATCAAAGTGAACCCAAGGTTTGCCCATACCAGGAAAAGTATTAAGTTCATGATGACGCTGCCCTAGTTCAGAGTGCTGCTGCTCTTCATGGCACTCACACACCATTGCCATTCAGTGCACCATTGGAAAAAGAGAGGAAGAAACCCTGACATAGTACTGACATAGAGGACCTTTGGAAAAAAGATTGTACATATACATACTGGACAACAAAATATTCACGGAATAACAATTAAAAAAAAAAGTCACCTTCAATCCTCCGCAGTACTTCTTTTCTACCACTAGATGCCCTCAGTCCATGACAGCCAGCTATATTCAACTCACTTCCTGAGATTAGACTGTCCTGGACTTGACATGCCTTCCCACCATGCAGGACGTGGTGCCAGAGTGCAATTGCCTGGCAAATGTAGGAGAATACAGGGAAAGTATGCACATACTAACCTGTTCACTATAGGCAAAATATAGGTTAATTTTAGGATGGCTGACTTTTTTTTTCCTGAGCTTTGGCAATTGGCGAATTGGTTTCTGGCTATCAGCTTCATCATTGGCGTTTCATGTCATCAGAGACTACAGTAAGTCTATTGTTTTTGATCTCTTCACATAGAGGAGATAGAGGAACATCCGTTCCCCAATCTCCTCTGTGATGAATGAAGCCGAAAGCAACAATAATTTAGTCAATCCTGGTTTAAAGTGTTACTAAACTCAGAACCCTGCACTCACTACATCTGATCTCCCACAGAACATAGAAATGCAATTATTTTAGTAAATATAAACTGCTAAATACCTTTTCTCATCAGCAGTATATAGCAGTCTTGTGACTTCTGTCAGTGTCCACCTGAGCACTAGTTAAAGCTTGTAGGAGGAGTTTTCATTCCTCTCTGACTGTCCTATGAGGCTACATAACCTCTGACCCTCTGAACAAAGCTGATTGCCCTGTGCTAATCACATGCACCCTCCCAAAGAAAAAAACCTCTCTAGCAATACACACTAAACTGAGCATGTGCATGAGTGATTCCTAGTGCTCTGTACCGTCAGCAGATGGATTAGGGACAGTAGAAGAAGGGGAGGATCAAAGAAGATAGGCTCAAACAACTTTTTTTACACAATGCAAACTAACCCCTTTGGTTTCATAATGACTATAACAAGCATGCTTTAATGCATACACAGACTGATTTTATTGCTTTAGGTTTAGTAACACTGTAAGAGCTGTCATTCTTTGGCTGTTACAGCCAGGGAAGCGGCTAATCAATGACAATTTGTGCTTGATTAGCTACTTTGCATGGAAGGGGAAACATTGGAGGTCTAGTAGACCCCTGATGTCTGCATAAAGAGAGGACCTATCTCTGCTCAAATCTATCACATAGGGGGCTTGTTAGCCTCCCTGTGATAGCAATAAAATATAATGAAAAAAATAAAAAAAGGAATAAAGATAGTAAAAAAAAAATAAAAAGAATAAAATAAATATAGTAAAAAAAAAAAAAGCAAAGCAATTGCACGTGTAGGCTCTGAACGCACACATAAACAGAAATTCGACCACACATGTGAGACATCGCCACAAATTGCAGATCGAGAGCAATGATCCTGGGGCCATGATTTGTGATCAACTCCACAGTGACAACCTGTAAAGACTTTTAAAGCATCGCAAAATTGAACAATTGTAGTTAATGTAGTTTGTCGCCATTTCTTGGGTGCAAACAATTTGAAGTCTTGATACGTTTGTTATCTCCTTACTTGACACAGTCTCATCTTTTACATTTTACAAAAAAAAATAAATGGGTATTATATTGTGTTTGTGTGCACCCAAAAGAGGAGGTTCCGCTTTAAGACCTCCTCCACTGCTCCTCTTTCAGAAATGGCACTTTTTTTTGGACGTTCTCCCCCCTCCTTCGCAACAGTCTTCTGAGACATGTCAAAGGTCCCAGAAGACCGCACGACCATTCACAATGCGCACCCTGGCTTGCAAATGTACAGTGGGCACCCAGCCATATAGCCACAAGCTGTCACAGGCGGGTGCCCACAGTTAAGATGCCGGCATCAGGGACCGAAGTCGGGTGGAGAAAAGGGCTCAGTGAAGCACAGAGCTGGATCTTGGGACAGGTGAGTGTCTGTTTATTAAAAGTCATCAGAGACAGTTTTTGTTGCTGCTTACTTTTAATTTTTACAAAAATGACTAGAGCTCCTCTTTAAATTCATGTTGTCAGCGACTGCTGCCCCTCTGTGCCACTCTTTTCACTGGCTTCCACTAACCCAACGTATAAAATTCAAAATACTAACCACAGCTTACAAAGCCATCCACAACACTGCCCCTAGCTACATCACCAACCTCATCCACAGATATCGTCCAAATCAGGGGCGGACTGACAACTCATGGGGCCCCCGGGCAATAGGGGATCATGGGGCCCCTGTGTCCTTGCCCAAACTCAAAAAAGCCTATGAAAAAGGTACCAGGGGCATCTCATGGGGCCCCCCACTGACCCCGGGCTCTCGGCCAGTGCCCGAGTTTCCAAATGGTCAGTCCGCCCCTGGCCCAAATCGCCCACTCTGCTCCTCCCATGATATTCTCCTCTCTAGCTCCCTCATCACCTCCTCCCACGCTCGCCTCCAGGACTTCTCCAGAGCCTCTCCCATCCTCTGGAACTCCCTACCACAGCATGTCCAGTCAGCCCCCACCCTGTCTGCTTTTAGCAGATCTTTGAAAATTCAGTTATTCAGGGAAGCCTTCCCCACCTCCACCTAAGAACTGTACTTGAATCACCTCCACCAGATCATCCCCCGCAGCTATCACCTTTTGTATCACCTCCCCTTTCCTTTAGATTGTAAGCTCCACGAGCCGGGACCTCCTATTCCTTCTTTACTGAAATGTCTTGTAATTGTACTGTCTCCCTTTTATTGTAAAGCGCGGTGCAAACTGATGCCACTATATAAATCCTGTATACCGTATATACTCGAGTATAAGCCGACCTGAATATAAGCCGAGGTACCTAATTTTACCACAAAAAACTGGGAAAACTATTGACTCGAGTATAAGCCGGTGGTGTCAGTGGGGGGAGGAATAGTGCCCCATCGTTGGTGTCAGTGGGGGGAGGAATAGTGCCCCATCGTTGGTGTCAGTGGGGGGAGGAATAGTGCCCCATCGTTGGTGTCAGTGGGGGGAGGAATAGTGCTCCATCGTTGGTGTCAGTGGGGGGAGGAATAGGGCCCCATTGTTGGTGTCAGTGGGGGGAGGAATAGTGCCCCATCTTTGGTATTAGTGATACCAATGATTGGGCACTATTCCTCCCACTGACACCAATGATACTTACCTTGCTGACCCCTGCTCCAGCCTGGGCTCGCTCGCTCCCTCCCTCTCCCATGGTACACACTTACCGGTCAGATGTCTTCCTTCTCCGGCCGCTCTCCTCCTCTTCACTCGCTCGATCTTCGCGGTGCCGCTCGGCTCCTCCTCTCAAAGCTCCACCTCCTCGCCGGTGATTGGGCGCCTGTGTGCCTCTCCTGAGCTACAGTTCCGGCGGCCAATCACCGGCGAGGATTGATCCCGGGGGTGTGTCCAGATGACAGGGACGGCATGTCATCCCGCCCACACCTGGAGACGTTGACTCGAGTATAAGCCAAGGGGGCCGTTTTTCAATACAAAAAATGTGCTGAAAAACTCGGCTTATACTCGAGTATATACGGTAATAATAATAATAATTTTAGTGTATTTTTTTCCTGAAAATTTGTATGTGATAAACCGCTGCGCAAATATCGTGGGACATAAAAAATTGCAAAACGGCCTCTGTAATCTGTAATGTTTGGGGTTCTAAATAATCTTCTAGCAAAAAAATTACGACTTTTAACATGTGTTAAAAATTGAAAAGCAAATGGTTAAAATCCATACATTTTGAACTTTGGAGAAAACCCTCTTGGGGTTGAAATGACCATTTACATTAACCAGCTGCCAACAATGGAATGCATGACCCCTAACCATGTGAAAGTTAAAAATTGGTACATAGCATTTGGATAAAACGCAGAGTCTGCCTAAAATGTTTGGAATGGGACCTGAGTAGCTGCTCTTTATTCGCATTGGAATAATGTGTTAAGTTTTGGGATATTGGTGCTTTAAATCCTTAGATATTTAGATGATAGCAGCTAACGCAACTATTAAAAAAAAATACTTTAAAAATTACATTTTTATTTTTTATGAGGTGCTGATCACTTGTAGACCGTTGTTTTTCAGCCTTATACAACGAATGGAGCCTGACCATGTTCTAATATTTAAGAAGTAGATGCAGAGCCCACAAACAGTAGTACTGAAAACTGAAACAGTAGTAACAACCTGGTATTAAGTGCTGAAATAAGTAAAAACAAATTAAATTAGAGGTCTATGTACAGTTGCAAGAAAAAGTATGTGAAAACCTTGGGATTATGTGGAGTTTTGCATGAATTGGGCATAAAATGTGCTCTGAATGTCATCTAAGTCACAACAATAGAAGAACACAGTCTGCTGAACATAATACTACACAAACATTAGATGTTGCCATGGTTTAATTGCACATAACATGTAAACATTCACAGTGCAGGGAGGAAAAAGTATGTGAACCTTTGGACTTAATAACTGGTTGACCCTCCTTTGGCAGCAATAACCTCAACCAAACGTTTCCTGTAGTTGCAGATCAGACCTGCACAACGATCTGGAGTCATTTTGGACCACTCCTCTTCACAAAACTGTTTCAGTGTAGCAATATTCTTGGGATGTCTGGTGTGAATCGCTCTCTTAAAACCTCATCCCCACTGTAAAACATGGCGGAGGGAGCATCATGGTTTGGGGCTGCTTTGCTGCCTCAGGGCCTGGACGGATTGTTGTCATTGATGGGAAAATGAATTCCAGAGTTTATCAAGACATTTTGCAGGAAAACGTACGATCATCTGTCTGCCAACTGAAGCTCTGCAGAGGATGGGTGATGCAACAGGACAATGAAACAAAGCATACAAGTAATTCAACAAAACAATGGCTGCAACAGCACAGAATACGCCTTCTGGAGTGGCCCAGTCAGAGTCCTGACCTCAACCTGATTGAAATGCTGTGGCATGACCTTAAGAGAGCGATTCACACCAGACATCCCAAGAATATTGCTACACTGAAACAGATTTGTGAAGAGGAGTGGTCCAAAATTACTCCAGATCGTTGTGCAGGTCTGATCTGCAACTACAGGAAACGTTTGGTTGAGGTTATTGCTGCCAAAGGAGGGTCAACCAGTTATTAAGTCCAAAGGTTCACATACTTTTTCCTCCCTGCACTGTGAATGTTTACATGTTATGTGCAATTAAACCATGGCAACATCTAATGTTTGTGTAGTATTATGTTCAGCAGACTGTGTTCTTCTATTGTTGTGACTTAGATGACGTTCAGAGCACATTTTATGCCCAATTCATGCAAAACTCCACGTAATCTCAAGGGGTTCACATACTTTTTCTTGCAACTATATAAAACATTTATTGGAGGAATGTTACAAGCATTTCCCCGGTATGTTCTCTAATAATATAAGACTTCCTATGATCGTCAGCTACATCTAGTGGCCAAAATGTGGTATATTTTATGATAACTGCATATCTCATTTTGGCCATCGGATGGAGCTGGCGATCAAAGGAAATCATAGTATTAGAGAAAATACATAGAAATTTTGCGTGGCTTTCGACGAATACTTGTAATATTCCCCCAAGTAGTGTTTTTCTAAACAGACCTCCTTCTGTTGTTACAAACTGGATATAACAAATGGTTATGAATATACATATTCATCTATTAAAACCATCTAAAGTATATAAAAATGTACAGTAAATTGGCTATAATCCTTCATAAATGTCATTATGTTATCCATGTCATTTCCACAGTACATATACATATACAGCAGTCTTGTCCTTTATATGTGATTCTTCTCAAAGGTAAACACGTTTTGAATTCAATCTTCTGACGCCTTTCCCAAGCAAAGTCTCCTTTTCAGAGGAAATGATTAAAGAATAATATTCATTATATAGGTGTAACATTAAAAATATACAGTATAGCACCGGAGGTGCATGTACCACAAGGCAAACAAGGCACTTGCCTAGGGCGGTATTTTTCAGGGGTGGCAGCACTTCTCCCCAGAAGAATGGATGAAAGAAGGGAAACGCGCCATGGGAACCAGGTGGGATCCGAGACAGGCTGCTTTATGGTGTATATCAAGCCTGTCTCTTGTTCCCAGGGATGCCCGGGGCTGTGAAGATGAGTGTGGTGGTGGTAGTGGTGGTGGTGGGGGGGGTAGTCAAAGGCTGTCCCGGGTGGGGGGCAGGGGTGGTGTTGGTCGGTGTCCGTGGGGCAGACGATTTTTGTATTGCCTCTATCTATAACTACATCACTGTATAGCACCCTTTCTCAACTAGAGTTCCTACAGAGGTTGCTAGGGGTTCCTTCAAGCAGGTCGTACTACCAGGAGGCTGGATTGGCTATTACCAGGGGCGGACTGACCATTTGGAAATTCGGGCACTGCCCGAGGGCCCGGGGTCAGTAGGGGGCCCCACGAGATGCCCCTGGTACCTTTTTCATAGGCTTTTTTGAGTTTGAGCAAGGACACAGGGGCCCCATGATCCCCTATTGCCCGGGGGCCCCATGAGTTGTCAGTCCGCCCCTGGCTATTACAGTGTTCACATGATCGGGAGCCCGTTCCATCAATCCTTTCACTGTGCTGGGAACAAATAACAAGCTCGCTCTCAGCACAGAAACCTCAGTCCCCTCGGACACATATGTGCAGGGTGTGGGCATTAAGGCCCACCTGACCTGCTGCCACACATATGCCTTAGACTGTGGGCTAGAGGCTAAACAGTGAGCAGTGACAGATCGATCTCCCACCTGAGTATACCTGCATTGTGCCAGCATTAACATCACTCAGCAAAGCCAGCACATGGGACAAGTAGATACTATCTCTTCATCTCCCATATAAGTGAGGCATTCTTTCTACAGACTGCCAGTGTAATGAGGTCCTTCTCCATTGACCACCAGTGTATGGGAGTCCTTTCTCATGTACCATCAGTGTAAGGAGGTCCTGCTCCCACTAACCACCAGTGTAAGAGAGTCTTTCCCCAGTGACCACCAGTGTAAGGGGGCCATTTACAATTGACCTCCAGTGAAAGAGGGTCCTTTCCCACTGGCCACCAGTGTAAGAGGGTCCTGCATTCTCTGACCACCAGTGTAAGGGGGTCTTACCCCACTGACCACCAGTGCTAGGTGGTTGTTCCCCACTGACCACCAGTGTTAGGGGGTCCTGCATTCTCTGACCACCTGTGTTAGAGGGGCCTTCCCCACTGACCACCAGTGTAAGGGGGTTGTTCTCCACTGACTTCCAGTGTAAGGGACGCCTTCCCCATGAACCACCAGTGTAAAATGGTCCTGCTCCCCTTGACTACCTGTATAAGAGGGTCCTTTCCCACTGACCACTTGTGTAGGAGGGTCCTTTCCCATTGACCACCATTGTAAATGGGTCATTCCACATTAACCACCAGTGTAAAAGGGTCATTCCCCATTGACCACCATTGTAAAGGGGCCATTCCACATTAACCACCAGTGTAAAAGGGTCATTCCCCACTGACCACCATTGTAAAGGGGTCCTGCTCCCACTGGCCACCAGCAAAAGGTGGTCCTGCTTCAACTGACCACCAATGTAAGGGGATCCTTCCCTACTGACCACTAATACTAGGGGTTCCTTATCCACTGACTACCAGTGTTAGGGGGGTCCTTCCCCACTGACAACCAGTGTAAGGGGGTTGTTCCCCACTGACCACCAGTGTAAGGGGTCCTTCCTCACTGACCACCAGTGTAAAGAAGTCGTTCCCCATGATCCACCAGTGTACAATGGTCCTGCTCCCACTGACCACTTGAGTAAGAGGGTCCTTTCCCATTTACCAGCATCGTGAGGGAGGTCCATCCGCCACTAGCCATCGGTGTACGGGGGTCATTCCCCACTGACCACCATTGTAAAGGGGTCCTGCTCCTACTGTCCACCAGTGAAAGATGGTCCTACTCTCAATGACCACCAATACTAAAGGGTCCTTCTCCACTGACCTCCAGTTTAATGGGGTCCTGATTCCACCAATAAAAGAAGGTGCTTCTACCAAAGACTATCTACCTCTAATTCCCTGATACCTAAAAAAGAATTGAAAGTTTCAAAGGGTGGGAAAGGTTGGTATATACCATGTCCTACCCAACATTCCAAAAAGTCAAAAGTAAAAAATCCAGTTAGGTCTCAAGACTTGAGATCAGCCTTTCTCAACCTCGGTTATGTGGAACGCTAGGGATCCTCCAAAGGTTGCTAGGAGTTCCTTGAGCAATGAGCAATTTCTGACACAATTGATCTGTTTAGCCATTTGTAAGGAAGATTCTTCCTACTGGCCATCACACTAATCTACCATAAACTGTGGATATAGTAATATTTAGCAGGAGTTCCATGAGATGGTAAAGTTATTTCAAAGGTTCCTCTTGGTTGAAAAGGTTGAGAAAGGCTGCATTAGAGTATTGGCAGGCATGTTGTCACCACATGTGCTGAGTGGTTGACCTCTTGCCTTCAGTAAGCAAAACTGAAGCAGTTCAATGAAGGACTGGAAGCCACTGGCAATCACTGTAGTAGCAATCCTACTACAGTGATTTCCAGCTTCCACAGGGATCCACAGGTATTACAATACATACTTTGGTCCAAGCTGGACCATATAAAAATGTCTATTCCTGGACTTCATCTCTAATGTTTTTGTTTGGTTTCAGGAGCTCAATTAAACTGAACTATTTTAATCTATTTCCACCCAAACTGGCCTTTATTGTATGTACATGGCCAATGCTATATACACTATATATACAATGTCAATTCTATATATATAAATAAAACAAATTAAAAAAATTGGGGTCATGGCTAATGATTAGCAATGACATTTCACAGCCTTCCATTTTGATATTGTTTCGTCTACGTATTTTTTTTTCTTACGAAATTTACAGAACCTGTAACCTATTTCCCAATGGTTCTTCACCTTCTTTCAATAAACAATTAAAAGTCATTTTTGTTGTGTTTCTATTGTTCAGTTGACTTAGAGAAAGCCAAAATTATTTTCTATTTGTATGGTTCTCTATTATATTGTTTTACCTGCTAGAAATCTGACAGAATTTGAAGGGCAGTTAGAACACTATGTCCTGTTTCTGAGGGACACGTCACAAAAGATTTTCTAAACTAGCCTGAGAATTTAGTTGTTCTGGTAACAGAACAATAAAAGAACAATTGCAGCCTGTTGTGAATCAGGTATAAATCAGGATTCCGAACTGATAACCTCATAGACTGCAGACTTTGTTTAACACCTGCATTCCGTAAATCTTGTGGTCAAATGGTGGTACGGTTATGACCTCGTCTTCCATTTCACAATTAAAGTGTACCTCTATCTATAACTTCACAATCTTTTTGCTTCAGTTCTGGACAGGACCGGATCTAGCCTGTCTGCTTTGGGGGTGCAGTGAAAAACCTCAGGGGGCAGAGGATGTGAGGTCAACAGGGCAGTGTGTAAGAGTCAGAATAACTGTCAGGGAACGAGAAGATCGCCACGACGCATGAATCTGGACATGTGTAGGATTCTGACAAGACATAGAGGCAGGCGGGCACTAGGAACCAGGCGCGCCTGTGACCAATGACAGTGCTGGCAGGCACTAGGACCCAGGCGCGCCTGTCAGTGCTGGGCGGGCTATTTAAACCAGCTCTTGCAATGCTCACATTGCCGTATGGCCTTATTCCTGTGTTCCTGTTCCTAGTACCTGAGATTGCCTTTGTTGCCGAACCTGCCTGACCCGGATTATCGTGATTCTCTCCTGTCCTGATCCCTGGCTTGTCTGACCATTCTTCTGCTTTCTCCTGTTTACCTGACCTCCTGTTGCTGAACCTGGCCTGTGACCCGTTTATCCTTTTGCCTGCTGATCTGTACCGTCTGCCTCCACTGTTACCGACCTGGCCTGTCTGACTACGTTACATGCTACCTCTTCACATCTGGCTCTCACTTGTACCTACCACTGGCAAATCCACCTCGACCACAGCTGGTTGAACTTGGGGGTCGCGACCTGGTCTCAGGCTGCTTCAAGTCCATCCCCACCATCAGGGGCTCTGGTGAAACAACAGACTGGGGCTTAGATTCCGCGCCCTGAGGGATTCTGGCCTGTGGGTCGCTAGAGGCTACCGCCAGTCGGTCCCTAACAATAACAGTGTACAGGTGGTCAGCAGGGCAGAGGATAGGGTCAGCAGTTTGTAGGGCAGTGTACAGAGGCCATTAGTTTGAAGGGCAGTGTACAGAGGCCATTAGTTTGAAGGGCAGTGTAAAGTGGGTTATCTAGGGGCTGGAACAGGGGCTAGCATGGCAGATGACAGGGCTCAACTGGACAGAGGACAGGGGTTAGCATGGTGGAAGACAGTGGTCAGCAGAGTTGAGGACAGGGCAGTGGCGTCACTAGGGGGGTGCGGGCCGCACCGAGTGACACTATCACAGGGGGTGCAGGAGCAGGATGCCAGCAGAGCTGCTGGGCTCTGTGGAGGTCCTGGCCAGTTATTGGGGTGATACTAGCACAGTGACAGCTGCCCCCTGGCACAGCTCCCCATTGCCACTGTGAACTGAGCCTGAAGTGGTACAAAAACAGGTATCCGCTCCCCCCTCCCACCAAAAAGGTGCCAAATATGGCAGTGAGGGGTGGAGGCAAATAAGCACATAGTTGAGATGCCAATCCAATCAGGAAATTTCACAGGTCAGAACTGCAACATAGCAGCCAACAACACAATGTACAGATCAATGCTGTATCTGTTAGGGAATCTGATCTCAGCCATGTGTTATGTGGGGAGGAGAAGATCTGTTGAGTGCCTTGTGTGCAGTGCAGGTAATACTGGAACAAGGTCATCTAGCACTGAATTTATTCTCTCTTGAGAAGAGGAGATTAAGGGGGGGGGGTATGATCTCCATGTGTAAGGGGGATATGATCTCCATGTATAAGGGGGATATGATCTCCATGTATAATACATAAGCGGGGATATGATCTCCATGTATAATACATAAGGGGGGGATATGATCTCCATGTATATTACATAAGGGGGGATATGATCTCCATGTATAATACATAAGGGGGGATATGATCTCCATGTATAATACATAAGGGGGGATATGATCTCCATGTATAATACATAAGGGGGGATATGATCACCATGTATAATACATAAGGGGGATATGATCTCCATGTATAATACATAAGGGGGGGATATGATCTCCATGTATAATAAATAAGGGGGGATATGATCTCCATGTATAATACATAAGGGGGGATATGATCTCCATGTATAATACATAAGGGGGGGATATGATCTCCATGTATAATACATAAGGGGGGATATGATCTCCATGTATAATACATAAGGGGGATATGATCTCCATGTATAATACATAAGGGGGGGATATGATCTCCATGTATAATACATAAGGGGGGGATATGATCACCATGTATAATACATAAGGGGGGATATGATCTCCATGTATAATACATAAGGGGGATATGATCACCATGTATAATACATAAGGGGGGGATATGATCACCATGTATAATACATAAGGGGGGATATGATCTCCATGTATAATAAATAAGGGGGGATATGATCTCCATGTATAATACATAAGGGGGGATATGATCACCATGTATAATACATAAGGGGGGATATGATCTCCATGTATAATACATAAGGGGGGATATGATCTCCATGTATAATACATAAGGGGGGATATGATCACCATGTATAATACATAAGGGGGGATATGATCTCCATGTATAATACATAAGGGGGGATATGATCTCCATGTATAATACATAAGGGGGGATATGATCTCCATGTATAATACATAAGGGGGGATATGATCTCCATGTATAATACATAAGGGGGGATATGATCTCCATGTATAATACATAAGGGGGGGATATGATCCCCATGTATAATACATCAGTGGTTCATATAGTGAACGCGGTGTAGAGTTATTCACCCTGAGGTCATCACAGAGGACAAGGGGGCACTCTTTACATCTGGAGGAAAAGAAATTTAATCTCCAAACACGGAAAGGTTTCTTCACAGTAAGAGCTGTGAAAATGCGGAATAGACTCCCTCAAGAGTTGGTTCTGGCCAGCTCAGTGGATTGCTTCAAAAAAGTCCTGGATTCTTTCTTAGATACACAGAATATAACTGGATATAACATTTATAGATAAAGTTGATCCAGGGAATATCCGATTGCCTCTCGGGGGATCAGGAAGGAATTTTTTTGCCCTGCAGGAGCAAATTGGATTATGCTTTGCTGGGTTTTTTTTTGTCTTCCTCTGGATCGACTGTGGGTGTAAGATTATAACTTTTTTTTTCTATGGTTGAACTGGATGGACTTTTGTCTTTTTTCAGCCAGACTAACTATGTAACTATGTAGCACTGAAGGTGACAAACTGAGCCCCTATCTTCCACCCTCCTCCCCAAAAAAAACTAGCACTAATCAGCATGCTCATGCCCTAAGCAGACATTCCCTTTGCAAACCCAAATTCTACCCAACCAAAAATGCAAAAATACCCCATCCTCACAGTCCAAATCCTCCTACCAGCACAAATCTTTGTCCCTTAATCCCACCTTCCAGCTCTAATCCCCCCTAATTCCCCACAAATATTCCCTGCCCCCCAAAAATCAAACTCTCCCTCCAAATTCCCCCCTCCTAGTACATATTCTCTCCCAATCTCCCCCAGTACAAATCCCTCTAAAACTCCACTCCTAGTGTAATTCCTCTCCTCAAATCTCCCCTCCCAACACAAATCCTCCCCCAAATCGCCCCTCCTAGTACAAACCCCCCTCAAATCCCCCCTCCAATTCAAATCCCCCCACCCCTCCTCCTAGTACAACCCCCCTAAATCCATACCCTTCCCAGCACAAATCCCCACCCCCACCCAAATCCCCCTCCTAGCACAAATCCCCCCTCCCAATTTCCCTCCTCCTAGCACTAATCCTCCCAACCCCCAATTCCCCCCTCCTATCACAAATTCTCCCCAATCCTACCTCCTAACACATCCCTCCCAATTGCCCTCCACAGCACAAACAGCCCCCCCCCCCCTCCTCCACAAGCTCCCCCTCCCCCAATCTTGCATGTGGGAACTACAAGAGTAGTGAGGAGAAGCAGGCTCTCTATGATTTCCCTCCTCCTGTCATAACAGCGATCCTACATACAGAAGGTTACACAGGGGCGCTCTTAGATCCGACAGTGCACATCTTGATTACCTGCCCCCATCCACATTTACAGGAGTTGACAGTTTTTGGAAGAGATAGGGGCAGGTAATAAAGCTGTGCACTGTCGGATCTAAGAACGATCATGTGTAACCTCCTGTATGGAGGATCACTGTTATGACAGGAGGAGGGAGATCACAGAGAAGCCTGCACCTCCTCCCCACTCTCTCCTCCATCTTCCATTGGGGCCAGGGGCGGACTG
The DNA here is from genome assembly GCF_062004578.1 of Staurois parvus. Classification (NCBI taxonomy): domain Eukaryota; kingdom Metazoa; phylum Chordata; class Amphibia; order Anura; family Ranidae; genus Staurois; species Staurois parvus. The sequence goes on along the minus strand of NW_028317980.1, from coordinate 615,545 downwards.
ACAGCTCATGGGGCCCCCGGGCAATAGGGGATCATGGGGCCCCTGTGTCCTTGCCCAAACTCAAAAAAGCCTATGAAAAAGGTACCAGGGGCATCTCATGAGGCCCCCTACTTAACCCCGGGCCCTCGGGCAGTGCCCGAGTTTCCAAATGGTCAGTCTGCCCCTGATTGGGGCCAATGTCCTGGTAATAGCTTGTAAGTTGATGCCTGGGTTGTCTCAGGCATGGCCATTGTGAGAAGCTGGGCCACCTTTACAGACTTCACCGGTTTCCAGGGCATATGTGACTCTCCGTCAAACTTTACCCTTCCCTGCATGAGAATGGTTGTCAGAGACTGGAACCCTCTTGGCTACACTTGCTTATCCCCCTAACTCCCAGGGGGATCCACATGCTGGTCCCTCATTCCTTTCCGGGCTTGACAACCAGGCTTACACAGATAATACTTGTTATTATAATTCCCCAGCTTTGGCTGTGGATTACCTCCCCTATTCAGACATTCACACAAAATCCATATTTGATCAATAAACTTCTTTACTTTATAAACTGAGCGGCAGCATTATATATCTAACTTCATTAATCCATAGCTTTTTCCAATAGAGGTAGTGTTTAACCCCCTGGCTAGGAGATGCTCGGTCCCCAACTTTAGCTGACTTGATTAGCCTGCAACGTTCCCATCTACTGCCTCCAATAACTTCCTTCTCCCTGGGAAGGGGGGGACCAAGGAGGGGACCAAGTCCTTTCTGCCTCTTTCCCAGTTCTGATGTTGTGGAGAGAGCAGGAGTGCAGCAGCCATGCCTTCTTCTCTTGCTCTCTCCTGGCCTCTTTCTAGCTTTCCCAACCCTCCTTGACTATATAGGTCCTCCCAGAATCCTTTGTTTAGGAGGAGTAACCTTTAAAAGGGACCTACCCTGCCCCCTAAATGTCTAATATGGGAAGTTTCCCTTCTTTGGAGAGATTTCCTATCCCTAGTTTCTTCTGTAGGATAGAAAGGAAGATCCCCTCAACGGACATAAAAGGGGGTTCTCAGTATTTTTTAACCTAAAATACAAAGTTTGGATGGGTATGCATGAGAGGAAATGCATGGAGGCTGCCATTGCTAACCGAATTGAAATTTAGTTGCCTTGCAGTTATGTTGATCCAATGGCTTCAGGACCCTTTATCAGAAACTTGGACTAAGATGAACATGTAGTCTGCCATTGCTGAACTATAAAAGAAAATATTAATTACTGGCTGCATTTTTTTACTCAATATTTAATATGTTCCTTTAAAATCATAGAAAATAGGGAATTGTTGTAGGATCATATCACCAAAAGAAATCTTTGTTTGTCCAAGAAACACTAAAAACACTATCCTAAAGCATTGCATGAACTGTTGGAACTATATAAATCCTGTATACTGTAATAATAATAATAATTCATATATATAAAACAAGTGCACTCATTATATTCCCATCTCACACACTCCTTGAATGTGCCAGAAGTAAAAGGAAAGAAGAACACACACTCATCGGGCTTTATTAGGTACACCTTGTTAGCGCCAAGAAAATATCCCCCTTCACTCCATTACACCACCACTACCAGCCTGAACCATTGATACAAGGCAGGATGGATCCACCACACCATTACACCACCACCGCCAGCCTGAACCATTGATACAAGGCAGGAAGGATCCACCACACCATTACACCACCACCACCAGCCTGAACCATTGATACAAGGCAGGATGGATCCACCACACCATTACACCACCAGCCTGAACCATTGATACAAGGCAGAATGGATCCACCACACCATGACACCACCACCACCAGCCTGAACCATTGATACAAGGCAGGATGGATCCACCACACCATTACACCACCACCACCAGCCTGAACCATTGATACAAGGCAGGATGGATCCATGCTTTCATGTTGTTTATGCCAAACTCTGACCCTACCATCTGAATGTCGCAGCTGAAATCAAGACTCATCAGACCAGGCAACGTTTTTATAATCTTCTATTGTCCAAGTTTGGTGATCCTGTGCGAATCATAGCCTCCGTTTCTTGTTCTTAGCTGACAGGAGTGGCACCCGGTATGGTCTTCTGCTGCTGTAGCCCATCTGCCTCAAGGTTCGGCGTGTTGTGCATTCGGAGATGGTATTCTGTATACCTTGGTTGTAATAAGGGGTTATTCGAGTTACTGTTACCTTTCTGTCATCCTGAACCAGTCTGCCCATTCTCCTCTGACCTCTGACATCAACAAGGCATTTTTGTCCACACAACTGAATAATTTCACTGGATATTTTCTCTTTTTCAGACCAATCTCTGTAAACAGTTGTACGTGAAAATCTCAGTAGAACAGCAGTTTTTGAAATAATCAGACCAGCCCCTCTGGCACCAACAACCATGCACCTTCAAAGTCACTTAAATCCCCTTTTTTTCCCATCCTGATGCTTGGTTTGACCTTCAGCAAGTTGTCTTCACTATGTCTAGATGCCAAAATGCATTGAGTTGCTGCCATGTGATTGGCTGATTAGCAATATGTTTTACCAAGCAATTGAACAGGTGTACCTCATAAAGGGGTAGATGAGTGTATATATATATATATATATATTTAACATGGGTAGTGCAATCACTGTTTACATATTTGCATTTGTGGGTGTGCACAGGGCGACGGGGTTGCTTATTTAAAGTTTATGTAATTGTATTTTTTTTAATTTAACTTTATTCCTTTCAGAAGTTGACTAACAAGCCCGCTATGTGATAGCATTGGGCAAGTGATGGGTCCTCTTTATGGAGACATTGGCAGTCTATTAGACCCTCAATATCTCCTTTGCCCTCCACTGCAGCTAACTTAGCTAACTGAGCTTGTTTTAAACCCTTCACCCTCTGGATGTACATAGTACATCCAAAGAGCTGACATGGTTAAAGTGTATGTATATATATATACATCACAAAAACCACCAACCATCAGCAGGGGGTTAATTCTCCTTTTGCTGGTTCCAAAATGTTGTTGGAGGCTAGTCATCGTAGAGGTGAAGGGTACAACTGTCATTTGTGTAAATGAATAAGTACCACTACGAAGCACAAAGGAAAAAAACAGGGGGGGGGGGGAGGAAGTGGGGGATAGGTGTAGTGTTTCCTGTCCAATAGCTAAAGGGGAAGTGGAAAATGGGAAGTTAGAGGAAATCCCTCCAAAGTGGGTGAATCCTTTGTTGTCTCCAGGGTAACAAGAACTAACTTCCACACTGAAGATTTCCCCACTATTCTTGTTCAGTGACATCCCAAAGAACACCCAAAATTTGGTATTTTCATTCCCTTTCAATTTCAGTGAATATCCATAACAGTGGTACAGACAGCGACACAAATCTGGCAGATGCTCTAATCTTTCTCCACTCCTACATTTGCCTACTTGATCTCTAGATTTGTGAGATTGAAGTGTTGGTAGACACTAGACCAGGGGTGGGCAAACTTTTTGACTTGAGGGCCGCAATGGGTTCATATATTGGACCCGGGGGCCGGACCAAGAGTAGATGAATGATGTGTATGTGTCATCCATAGTAAGTACAGTTGCAAGAAAAAGTATGTGAACCCCTTGGGATTACGTGGAGTTTTGCATGAATTGGGCATAAAATGTGCTCTGAACGTCATCTAAGTCACAGCAATAGAAGAACACAGTCTGCTAAACATAATACTACACAAACATTAGATATTGCCATGGTTTAATTGCACATAACATGTAAACATTCACAGTGCAGTGAGGAAAAAGTATGTGAGGCCCTAGCTTAATGACTTCTCCCAGAGCTAATTGGAGCCAGGAGTGAGCCAACCTTGACTCCAATCAGTGTGATGATATTGGATGTGTTGCTGACAGCTGTCCTTCCCTTAAAAAACACACACCTGTTTTGAGTTTACTGGTTTCAAGAAGCACTGTCTGATGTGAACCATGCCTCGCAGAAAAGAGCTCTCAAAAGACATACGATCAAGAATTGTTGACTTGCATGAAGCTTGAAAGGGTTACAAAAGTATCTCCAAAAGCCTTGATGTTCATGTGTCCACGGTAAGACAGACTGTCTACAAATGGAGAAAGTTTAGCACTGTTGCTACTCTGCCTAGGCGTGGTCATCCTGTAAAAATGACTGCAAGAGCACAGCGCAGAATGCTGCATGAGGTAAAGAAGAATCCCAGAGTGTCAGCTAAAGACCTACAAAAATCTCTGGCACATGCTAACATTTTTGTTGACACATCTACAATAAGGAAAACATTAAACAAGAATGGAGTACATGGGAGGACACCACGGAGGAAGCCATGGCTGTCCAAAAAGAATATTGCAGCACGTTTGAAGTTTGCAAAAGAGCACCTGAATGTTCCACAGCACTACTGGCAAAATATACTGCGGACAGATGAAACCAAGATTGAGTTGTTTGGGAAGAACACACAACTATGTGTGGAGAAAAAAAGGCACAGCACACCAACATCAAAACCTCATCCCCACTGTAAAACATGGCGGAGGGAGCATCATGGTTTGGGGCTGCTTTGCTGCCTCAGGGCCTGGACGGATTATTGTCATTGATGGGAAATGAATTCCAGAGTTTATCAAGACATTTTGCAGGAAAACGTACGACCATCTGTCCGCCAACTGAAGCTCCGCAGAGGATGGGTGATGCAACAGGACAATGACCCAAAGCATACAAGTAATTCAACAAAACAATGGCTGCAACAGCACAGAATACGCCTTCTGGAGTGGCCCAGTCAGAGTCCTGACCTCAACCTGATTGAAATGCTGTGGCATGACCTGAAGAGAGTGATTCACACCAGACTTCCCAAGAATATTGCTACACTGAAACAGTTTTGTGAAGAGGAGTGGTCCAAAATTACTCCAGATCGTTGTGCAGGTCTGATCTGCAACTACAGGAAACGTTTGGTTGAGGTTATTGCTGCCAAAGGAGGGTCAACCAGTTATTAAGTCCAAAGGTTCACATACTTTTTCCTCCCTGCACTGTGAATATTTACATGTTATGTGCAATTAAACCATGGCAACATCTAATCTTTGTGTAGTATTATGTTCAGCAGACTGTGTTCTTCTATTGTTGTGACTTAGATGACGTTCAGAGCACATTTTATGCCCAATTCATGCAAAACTCCACGTAATCCCAAGGGGTTCACATACTTTTTCTTGCAACTGTATAGTAATATTCCCCCATAGTAAGCATAGTAATTAATCCCCCATATAGTAATTCATCCCCCATAGTAATTAATCCCCCATAGTAATTCATCCCCCATAGTAATTCATCCCCCCTATTGTAATTCATCCCCCATAGTAATTCATCCCCCATATAGTAATTCATCCCCCATAGTAATTCATCCCCCATATAGTAATTCATCCCCCATAGTAATTCATCCCCCATATAGTAATTCATCCCCTATAGTAATTCATCCCCCATAGTAATTCATCCCCCATATAGTAATTCATCCCCCATAGTAATTCATCCCCCATATAGTAATTCATCCCCCATATAGTAATTCATCCCCCATAGTACTATTCCCCCCCATATAGTAATTCATCCCCCATAGTAATTCATCCCCCATAGTAATTCATCCCCCATATAGTAATTCATCCCCCATAGTAATTCATCCCCCCTATAGTAATTCATCCCCCCTATAGTAATTCATTCCCCATATTATTTCATCCCCCATATTAAGTCCCCAAGTCCCCCCTGTGTCAATTTACTTACCTTTACTCCGCGCGTTCCTCTCGCCGTGTTCCCGCGCCGTTCCGGTCTTCAGGGCGGACTGTGAGAGGAGCCTAGCTCCCCTCACGTTCTTCACGCTGCCCCGCCTACACACATCCTGTCAGCCATCCTGACAGTATCACGCTCCGCGGGCCGGATTAAAAGGTCCGCCGGGCCGTATATGGCCCGCGGGCCGTAGTTTGCCGATTGCTGCACTAGACTATAGGATATTTTGCAGGCATATAGTGAAAGCAGTTCTCTGTAAACAGGTGAACCCAGCAGAGGTCACCGTAGTACTGATGCAAAAAGATGGTCAAGAAGTGAGAACATCAGTTAAGAGGGCCAGTTGATTCTGATTTTGCCAGAATACAAAATCATCTGGAACTATTAAACTTAATTGGTGCTCTTGGTGATCTTTTTTGCATCTCTAGATTTGTTACACACTGAACCATGGCTTCATGCTCCTTTGCAGGAGGAATTGGCAGTAGAATGTATATTTCGTGTCCAATATCACGTTTATTTTTAGTGGATTATGAGTGTTGCTATTTTCTTAAAATGCCCATCTGCTTCCCCAAATTAATACTTATTATTTTACATGACTGCTTGTGTGGGAGATTCAGTTTTTGCTTGACAAACATACTGCAAGTACATTATTTTGTTACAGCAGCCTACTACCAGTAGAAGCAAAGACTTAACATTACCTTAGAGTACCTTCCATAAAGGAATACAGATGGTAACTTTTCACCGACAGCAATCCAGAAGTAAATGTTAGTTAAAGAAGAATTCCAGGTATGGCATTTTATCTACAGTTACATCGGTCTAGCATGGACCAATGTAACTGTGCATACAACATATCTGTGGAATCCCTCTGTAGGGTGGAAATCACTTTAGTAGACACCCCTACTCCAATAATCTCCACTAGCTTCTGGGTCTCATGTCGAGTGGCTGCTTGCTGCATTCCGATTATATAGGAGGTTGGACACTTGGCACAGGCACTATTCAGAGAAATATCACAACCAAAATCTCTGTATATCCCCAAAGAAAAGTAAACCTTTCACCCTTGAAAGTACAAATATCAGAAACCTTTTCTTCAAACCTTCACCCAAAACCTAATACCCTTCTTTTACTTCAAAATATCCCAAATAAAGTTCAAAAATAGTCCACCAAATGTCCACACTATTCAATCTTCCAGACGTGGTAAAATGTCCAATTTGTCACTTCAAGTCCAAGATACCTCAAAAAAATATAAACTAAATATAGTGCATTATCTCTCAAATAATACAATATTCTGTGATGCCATGCAGAACACTCATGAGAAAAAAAAAAAACTTGTGAGGTAGGTATAGTTCACAACAACTGAACTAGTGATTATGTGCAATAATCAAAAGAGTGTCACCACTCTAGCAGGTGAAATTCACAGCAAATAAAACAACTCAACTTGTGATTGTGTGCACTAATCTAAAAAGGTGCCACCATTCTAGTAGGATAACATACTATTACCCTCTTGCAGCTTACAAAGGTGTTTCCAACACTCCATGGTAATATACAACTTTCCCCTTGCGGATCTGTCCAATGTAATCTTCCCCGCTCCTCATAGGGCAGAGAAGACAAGACTCAGTGGAGTATACGAGTAATATCACAAATTTATTTACTGCTTACATTAAGTAGAAAAAAAGTCCATCCTGTTCCATCAATTCATCAAGAAGAAGTCGGAAGTGACGAAACGCGTTAGGACGTGACGTCAGACGCAAAACCAGAAGGAGCAGCGTGGCCATCTTTGATGTTGGATTTCGGTTGTATGAACTGATGGAACAGTATACTCCACTGAGTCTTGTCTTCTCTGCCCTATGAGGAGCGGGGAAGATTACATTGGACAGATCCGCAAGGGGAAAGTTGTATATTGTTGGAAACGCCTTTGTAAGCTGCAAGAGGGTAATAGTATGTTATCCTACTAGAGTGGTGGCACCTTTTTGGATTAGTGCACACAATCACAAGTTGAGTTGTTTTATTTGCTGTGAATTTCACCTGCTAGAGTGGTGACACTCTTTTGATTATTGCACATAATCACTAGTTCAGTTGAACTATACCTACCTCACGAGTTTTTTTTTTTTTTTCTCACGAGTGTTCTGCATGGCATCACAGAATATTGTATTATTTGAGAGATAATGCACTATATTTAGTTTATATTTTTTTGAGGTATCTTGGACTTGAAGTGACGAATTGGACATTTTACCACGTCTGGAAGATTGAATAGTGTGGACATTTGGTGGACTATTTTTGAACTTTATTTGGGATATTTTGAAGTAAAGGAAGGTTATTAGGTTTTGGGTGAAGGTTTGAAGAAAAGGTTTCTGATACTATTCAGAGAAAGCTTTGCATTTTTTCTTAATGAATACAAAGTGTCATTTGATTGGATGAGGTGGAGAAGTGAGGTGGCGAGATCAGTAGTGGAAGCTAGTAGAGATCATTGGAGGCATGGAGTCTACTACAGGTATTTCAAGCTTTTAGAGGAATCCCACAGGTATGGTATATACATCATTACATTGGTGCAAGCTGAACCAATGTAACTATGTAAAAATATCTATGCCTAGAATTCTTCTTTAATTTCTTTAAGTTACAAAGGGAATTTTTCTTACATTTTTGTTGGATTTTTAAGGCAACCTTGAGTCATATATGAGAGAGTCACTTGTTAAAAGATTCACCATTTTATGGTCCTTTCATGTCATTTGATAGCCTCAGCTATGGAGGAAATCTGCCTTTTAAACACAGTGAAGCATCTTCTTTCAACTATCTTTGGTGGTTATGCTAGTCATGCATCCTTGCATTGTTGCTATTTAATAGTAATGATATGTATTGATTGTTGTTTTAATGACGATAATTATTATTAGAGCGTGGTATCCTTTCCCTGAAGAAGAATCTATACTAATGTATTTGAAACACATTGGATCCCAGGCTGAATATATATCTGCAGTCAAAATTGGGGATGCAAGATGAAAATCAGCTTTTGAGGGATACCACCGAACATGTACTGCATTAGCCACCAAACTTGTGTAGTAGATATTTTGCTATAAATGATTGTTCTTGATTTTGGTCAAGTATGTACTATTTTTTATGTACTTTAATGCGTTACAACAAAAATAATGTTTTGCTAAAATAAAATGGTGAATCTTTTAATGAGTGACTCTCTCATATATGACTCAAGGTTGCCTTAAAAATCCCACAAAATTGTAAGAGAAATTCCCTTTGTTTTGAAATAGGGATGATGGCAGCTACACCCTAAACTACACTGATGGACTTTTTATAATTTTTTTAGGTTTTCACTTTCTACTGAACACGGTGCCAACCAGCATTCAACATTCCAAGGCAACCTGGCTTAGGCATAACAACATTATTGTGAGGGTGTTTTCATTTGTAATATAACATATTCTGTATAACTACAAACTATACCTAACAAACAATCATATTTTTCCATGCTTCCTGTCATATTGGAAAGGTTAAAGGTTGCACATTTTTATTGGCTTTACGTTTTCATTTACAAGTAATAACACCAGAGATTGTTGATCTAGGGCGGGTGTCGGCAACCCGCGGCTCCAGAGCCGCATGCGGCTCTTTTTCACCTTGGCTGCGGCTCCGGAGCACACTGCCCACCAGGTGACAGGCAATAAGGCAGCAATGGGCAAACTACGGCCCGGCGGACCTTTTAATCCGGCCCGCGGAGCTAGGCTCCCGCTAGGCTCCTCTCACAGTCCGCCCTGAAGACCGATGTAGCATGAAAATCTGTCTCCTATGAGGATCTGTCCCCCTCGACGTATCTGCGCATGTGCCGGAGATCGCCGATCAGCTGCTAATGCCTGAAACTGGCACATGCGCAGATACGTAGAGGGGGACAGATCCTCATAGGAGACAGATTTTCATGCTACACCGGAACGGCGCGGGAACACGGCGAGAGGAACGCGCGGAGCAAAGGTAAGTGAATTGACACAGGGGGGACTTGGGGACTTAATATGGGGGATGAATTAATATGGGGGATGAATTACTATATGGGGGATGAATTACTATATGGGGGATTAATTACTATAAGGGGGATGAATTACTATGGGGGATGAATTACTATATGGGGGATGAATTACTATATGGGGGTTGTATTTTCAGTTTTAAAAATGTGGCTCTCAAAATAAATTTCAATCGTGGTTTTGGCGAGATTTGGCTCAGTTGAAAAAAAAGGTTGCCCACCACTGACCTAAGGCTATGATTGTGATTATGACGATACACTGTGGCCCTGATTAACCCTTTGCTTACTGGGCCCTTAAACCCCCTTCATGACCAGAGCGCTTTTTGCAATATATGCAGTGTCGGATTTGTTTTAAATGTTGCAATGGTTTTGCGGCTCCCAGTCTTTTTTTCCCTCTCGGAAACGGGTCCAAGTGGCTCTTTATGTCTTAAAGGTTGCAGACCCCTGATCTAGGGAATATCCGATTGCCTTAAAGGAATCAGGATGGAATTTTTTTCTCTTGGTGGAGCAAACTGGACCATGCTCTAAAGGTCTTTCACCTTCCTATAGATCAACTGTAGGTAAAAGGTTCTGACAATGGAGGTTTTAAATGTATTTATTAATAATAATTAATTAATTAATAATCAATAACTAACTATGCTCCTTTGTAAAGGAAGCTAACTTTTGAACACTGCAAAAAGATTCTTTAAATAGAGTTGCTGGTGTTTTTTTGAGTTGGCTGGGTCTAGCCCACTAACAGATAGCTAGGTTCCTGAATTTGATTAGTTAGTACCTGACCAGCTAGATTGTGTTTTCTGTTTATTTTGCTACCTGCAACCTTTTATAATAAATGTGGTGATGTGTCAGTCTTAAAATCACTTGCTGTCTGAAGTTTCCGTTTTCATTCTGTATAAAATTTGAGTGTGCCTTTACCATAGAGAAAGCAGTCCCACAAAAGTGGACCTTATGGTGGAGGATGCGGGCAATACTCTAAACTGGCTGAGGGCTGTAGTGAAAGCTTTGGTTCAAGCAACTGTAGCGCATAAACATGCTATGGAACTGCAGCAATATACAACATGCTGAAATGATAAAGCTGCTGTCAGACCAAGTTGCAATTACAGAGGCCCAGCAAATGGGTCAAGGTGTCCTGAAAGAGGTGGCCTAATGCCTGGCAAGCATAAATGAGAATTCTGCTGCCCCAGTATCTGCTGTACACAAGGTAGTTTGTGCAAGTAACGTCGTGCAAAAAACAGCAGCAGGAATTTAAGTGAATAAGTAGAAATAAAAGATATATGGAGGATTAGGATCTGCTAAGTACTGCACAGCGTGAACATGCAGTTTTTTTAGAGAGAGAAAATTCAAGGAATACCTGGTAAGGCTGTTTTAGACCTGGGCAGAAATTGAAAGACTTTTGCAAAAGGTTAAGAGACTCTAGCCCAGGGTCTGGAGACTGGCCAAGGTTGGGAAGGCCTGTGGTGCCCTATAAAGAACTGGGTATGGAACTCATAAATATTTTCACTATCAAGGGTTGGTACATATCGTTGTTAACTCTCCAATAGCTATTGAACCAATGCAGTGTGATGGTGCTTTTCTGAAAAAAAAAAATGCATATTTATGTTTGCTCAGGTGGTGTGTACAGCAGCACTTTAGGAACGTCTTGAGGAAACAAATGCATTTCATTTCAGATGATGAAAATCTAGTAACAGCTCTACTAGCCTTAGGTAATGTTGTACCTTTAGTGAAAGCTAAATGTATCAGTCACTCTAAGTACCACATTTGGTAGAACTATTTGCCTTATTACTTTGGGAAGCAATAGTTGGGAGGGATTTTCTACACTTTTGGAAGATGCGGTATAACTGAATGAGTCAAGAGTATGCAGTCTGAAGTTTCCTTGTTCATCCTCTATAGGTCTGAGTGTGCCTTTGCCTCAAAAAAGCCACAAGAGTGAATTGTTGTAGCATATACGCTCCAAACCAACTGGAACATAGTGGTGTTACCCTGTGCCCCTGAAGCCTCTCATTGAAAGGCTCCTTCCACTTGAATAATGTTTTAGATGTTTGATTGTCAACAGTTCCCCTAAAAAAACCCCAAAACATTAACCTCTTCCCGCCCGACCTATGGGCAAATGGCGGCCTGCAAAATCCCTCACCTTTCCGGGTGGACGCCATATGGCATCCTTTCGGGCATGCGCAGTTTGCGCGCCTGCAGAGCCGCACAGCAGCGTGATCTGTCGCCGGCCGTGTACCTCAGAGACGGCCGATGACAGATCTGAGTACCAGCCCCATTTCCGGTACCATGTGACCTGCTGTGACCAATCACAGCAGGTCACATGATAGTTGTATACAATGGATGGCTTCATTCATGCCATCCATTGTATACTAGTGTGTCTAGCTGTGAATGGTCATAGCGATCACATGCACAAGCTGGGCCAATCACAGCCCAGCTGTGTCATGTGATTAGCCGTGGCCAAATCACAGCTAAGCACAAAAAAAAAAAAAAAACCTGAATGCATCAATGTCATTTAGGTAAATGCTTGCTTATAGCAAAGTAATTCTTTGCTATAAGCAAATTGTGTATGAAAAAAAAAATACTGATCACTTCCCCAAAGTAGTACAATGCTACTATGGTAACATTGTACTACTTTGGTCATAGTGAAATATGAAAAGAAAAATCTTAAGAAAAGAAAAAAAAATTTAATAAAAAAGTAAAAATAAAAAAAAAAAAAAAAAAATTATAATTTTTTTTTTCATACTGTCACCAGTCAGTGTGCCTGATCACCGCCATGACAGTTATATGATGACGCTGTACTGCTCTGGTGACAGTATGTAAAAAAATTAGTGAAAATAATTTTTTAATTTTTTAATTTTCCGAAAAATTATGACAAAAAAAATACAACTTCAAAAAACTCGCCATGCCTCTTATGAAGTACGTCGGACTATCTACTTTGCAAAGAGGGGTCATTTGGAGGATATCTGTACTATTCTGACATTTGGGGGATATCTGTACTGTTCTGACATTTGGGGGATATCTGTACTGTTCTGACATTCTTGGACCTCAAGAAATTAGATTGGCTGTCAGTACTTCAGGATTGATCAATATTCAGATCTATCCCATAGTTTGTGAACTCTATAAATTTCCTACAAACTAAAAAATACATCCTATTTTGGGTTATTTTCACCAAAGACATGTAGCAGAATACATCTCGGCCTAAATTTATGAAGAACAATTATTTATTTGCAAACTTTTATAACAGAAACAAAGAAAAACGTGTTTTTTTTTCAAAATTTTCAGTCTTTTTTTGTTAATTTAGCAAAAAATAAAAACCCCAGTGGTAATTAAATACCACCAAAAGAAAGCTCTAGTTGTGTGAAGAAAATGATAAAATTTTAGTTTGGGTACAATGTTGTATGACCGCGCAATTGTCATTCAAAGTGTGAGAGCGCTGAAACCTGAAAATTGGCCTGGGAAGGAAGGGGGTAAATGTGCCCGGTATTGAAAGCAGATTTATGGTCAAACATTATGTAAGCTGCCCACACCAGTAAGAATGGACTTCCTGTTATAATAATAATAATAATTTAAAAAAAAAGAATTGACTTTCTGTTTTTCTAAGTACTCCCTGGAAAATTTGTAAATACTTGTTGAACCATTAGTAGAATACTAGTAAAACCATTGGTAGAGAACATCCTTTGATAGAGTAACAGTACCCTTCCCGCTGCAGTGAACTCACTTCAGTACTGTCACCCTGTAGCTGCTGTTGGCACCATTAATACCCCTATCAGCAATTATCCATATTTAGCTTTGCCCACAGGCCTTTTGATTGCCAGCACATTGCTTTATCTGTAGGAGCTTAGGGAAATGGTTTAAAAGCCTTGCTAAGCCTCTCCTACCCCATCCAGCTCTGTCCAGTATCTTTCCAGTTACTTTTGCCGTTAAAAGCAGGTAAATTAAATTTGTTTTAAGAAAATTAACATGCCAACTTGGCTTTAAAATGCATGTATATTACTTTATGGGACAACTAGAGGCTTTCGATGGATTTAGAGACCCTTTATCTAGATATCAAACACAGTTACTCTATTAATTGAAATTGCATTCATACCAAAAGTGGCAAACTGAATCACTTAGGGGCCCCTGCTCAAGACCAATTTTTGGGGCCCCCATTTAACTAATGGTCAAGTAGAAACACTGTTGGCCATGTAACGATTGACGGCTAGATAAAAATGAGTTGTGTTCAGCCAGACAAGCACGACAATGAAAGGGGTCCCACAGGGGCGGACTGACAACTCATGGGGCCCCCGGGCAATAGGGGATCATGGGGCCCCTGTGTCCTTGCCCAAACTCAAAAAGCCTATGAAAAAAGTACCAGGGGCATCTCATGGGGCCCCCTATTGACTCTGGGGCCCTAGGGCAGTGCCCGAGTTTCCAAATGGTCAGTCCGCCCCTGGGGTCCCAGCATCTAGTATAAATTAGCCCCAATGTTTCAGAAGGCCCGTGAACGATTGCACAGTCTGTGAAAATGTTATCTCCACCACAGCATAGCAATCATCTAGAGCAATGGTCTTCAAACTGTTGCCCAGGGGCCAGATGCGGTCCTTTGCTTGCTTTTATCTGGGCCTTGAGATACTATTTCATCCACTGATACCAACAATGGGACATAATTCCTTCACACGGACACCAATGAAGAGACTCAATTCCTCCCAATGACATCAACAATTGGGCCGAATGACACTGATGTTGGGACCTGTTCTACTCCCAATAGCCACAGTCCAGCCTCGCTAAGGTCCAAAGGACTGGCCCTTTGTTTAGAAAATTTGGAGACCCCTGATCTAGAGGTTCCCAAATTATGTATAGTTAATGTATCTAAATGCTTTGAAAAAGTTTTTGCAACCTGTATTAATTATACTGTAGCCAGAGAGCTCTGGATCCCGTGCACCTCTGGGGCTCATAACAACCACATGGTTTGCCATGGCCTTAGTTAAGTTCTGGCATGGCAGCCCCACTCCACTATACTGTGGCTGTAATAATCTCTACAAAGTGACCTAATAGCACCCCTATAACTGTCTTTATGATTTTTGGCTCTTCCACCTGAAAAAATATAATATAATATATTATATATAAAGCTGTGGTGTACAGCACAGTCAATGTGTCTAAACCCAAGAAATATATCATATATTGCAGTTTACCAGTACTTGGATGTCGTGGCTGCATCCATTTTCTTTTTTTTTCTGGCTTTTTCCCTAAATTTTATCTGGTGATCCTGCTAGTAACACACTCTCTGCCCTTGGGTGACAGTTCACTGTGCTTTACCTATAAAGCAGCAATGTGGTCCCACTAGGACAGGTCTACAGAACAAGTGAAATAACAATATGCTGCTCTATATTCATAAACAATACAACAAATATATATAAAAACTGTGTGTAATCAAAAAATATAAAAAATAAAATAATGTGAAAAATTGTCATATGAAGAATAAAACAAGTGTCCAAAACCCAAAAAGAAGAATTATGACAACATCCAAGGGAGAGCTGATAGTATCCAGGGAAGATAGGAAGTTCCTCCACCAGACAACACCATATACGCTTACCAGATATCCAAGACCCTCTAATTACGGAAGGTCATGGAGCGCTTTGATACACAAATATCATAGAGGCCTCTTTCAAGGCAAAACCGATGTATTAAACCTGGAACAGTCGGTGACTCTGCACTGGAAAGCTCATATATATTCATCTATCCATTGGATTACATATGCAAAAAAAACGGAGAGTCCAACATAGTGTAAAACCTTCCTAAATGTTTTATTAAAAATGGTAAAAGCACTCACATATTCAAAGTAGCAATAGTGCATGTATACAAACAATCCGGCCAGCAGGAAAGATGGCCTGCAGCAAACTTCCAGTACGTGATGATATCACAGCAGGCTCCTCCCTATGCGTTTCATCACAACCAGGGGCAGACTGACCATTTGGAAACTCGTGCACTGCCCGAGGGCCCGGGGTCAGTAGGGGGCCCCATGAGATGCCCCTGGTACCTTTTTCATAGGTTTTTTTGAGTTTGGGAAGGACACAGGGGCCCCATGATCCCCTATTGCCCGGGAACCCCATGAGTTGTCAGTCCGCCCCTGGTCACAACTGATGTCATCTGGGGCATGGGCGCCATGCTGGATCATCGCAGATTTATATGGGCAATGTACAACCAAGCCTCAAGTTGGATTCCATTGGACATAATAGACCAAGCCTCATAATGAGACAGCGTAAAGTATTACCAGAAGCATATAATCCCATTCTGCCAGACCAGCTATTAAAGACTACCAAAAATACTTTATAAACAATATAATAATGAAGGGGAGAATAGTGGAAGATAATATAAAAAAAGGGGGGGAATACCAAAATCGAGATGGTAGAAAGACAAAACATTTCCTCCTCTCCTCATCTTCGTAAAATGGTGGGGAGATGTATTGTAATTCACAGAGCAGATGGGGGCCAATAACACTCAGTGGGATCTCAGTGCAGCAAAATGCACAGAAATTTGCACAATCACGAGGGATGAAGGACCATTTAAAGTTTCATTGAACTTAATTGCATATCACTGATATCACTTGGCTGGATCTCACTACAATCAGTTGTATACACATGAAAATCAACACAATCTACTGCTGCCTCTTGTGACTCTGCCAGCTTCAGAAGTTCCTTCTGTTGTCTCACCATTTCTTCCAACAATCCAACCATAGAACATTAAATTAAAATGCAATATGATGCCAGAAGCCTAGAAAAGTAGAGCTTTATTATTTTTTTATTTTAGGATGACGATAACCAATCACATTATTCTATTGGGAGCAAAAAATAAATCTTACATGTGATCTGAAAGGTGTACGTGTCCAAGCTATGAAAGCAGAGGTCCATGTCTTCCAGCAGGTTAGCTTGACACTTCCACCAAAAAGAACAATGCTTTGTACCCACACAAGAACAGTGTACCGTGTCCAGTCCGAAGACGTGATTTAAAGCCGGTGTCATTGTGACCCCTATTCACTAAGTTTTTCACTACTGCTGGAATGCCTGATAATAAGGCTTTTTATTGTGTTTTTATTTCTTTTGGTTAATGTGCCATTGTATGGCTAAAATGTGTTCTCCCCCCCTCCAACCATTATAGACATTATTTGATTAAAGTGAATGTAAAGCCAAAACTTTTTTCTAGTACAAAATGGATAAGGCCCATGTAATTTTTTCCCTGTGTATCCTGCTGGGGAAATTTTCTTTTACTTCCTGCAGCAGAAACACAGTAGGAAGTAAGAGATCTCCCTAAAGTGAGCGGATATTCCTTTTTATGCTGGCCATGCACAGTTAGATTTTTCTTATTCAGTATGCCGGATTAAAATGAAAAAAAAGAGTAACAGATTTTGCCATCCACACTATACATATAGAATAGTCAGATGGGCAAAACTCCTGCTACAGCTGTATTCTGAAAGTCATCGGTGGCAGGTATACCTGAATACCTGAACAACGGCTGCTTCTTATTGGATGCAGCTGTTACTCAGTTGATCATTTTCTGTCTGGCTCCTTTTATTTTTCAGTCAACTTGGATAGGAGGGTGGCAACTAGGGATGAGCTGAACTGCCCTGGGTCCTCTTTGAGCAGGTTTCAGCAAAAGGGAGAAAAAGTTTGAATGCCAAACGCAAACCCTATTGAAATAATGGGAGCCAAATCTGCACACAGACCACATGAAAAGTCCTAAGATACCAGCATCCCCGTAAGTGAATGGGTAAGGGGTACATAGTATCCCTTACTCATTCACAAAAGAAAATGTGACCTAGAAATAAACACCCAAAGTTTGACAATCCTTTATGAAAAAAATAAAAATGCTTAAAAAAAAAGAAATAAAAATAATAATAATAATAAAAAAAAAGTCCCTCATTGTAAATCCATTGCCAATCATGATGGCTGCTGTCCACTGACTTGCTGAAATTAAAAACCCAATGGACCTGGCGCACATGGTACTCATGCCAAATGACAGATTTGGGACAGTTCATCAAGATCCCATCAAAATTCTCATAGTGTATGGCAAGGCAATTGTCACCAAAACAGGTTCATCCATTGTAAGATGTCTCCCCAGAACAAGTTTATCCATTGTGAGATTTCTTCTCATCTGCTCTTCCTAAGAAAACTCAAAATTGTGAATTTCCCATCACTTTTTGAACTAGAAACTGTGTTCATCAGGACCAAAAGAGAGGGTGAATTTCCCGATCAAGAAACACAGATAGCAACAGAGGTTCTAACATTTCTACATTCTATCCAAAGCCAAAGAAACAAGTTTGGGCTTTACATATATTTTAATAAATGGCAGATATGTAGACATTCCTTGATTCTCAAATATTAAAGTGGTTGTAAAGCCTTGACATTTTTTACATTAATGCATTCAATGCACTAAGGTAAAACATCCTTCTGTGCCTGGGATCCCCCCCCCCCCCTTATATTTACCTGAGTCCATAGAGATCGAGCGCTGTGTATGAGAGCAACTCTCCCGGCTCTGTCCTTCCTCACTGGGCAGATCGAAAGCATCGGGAGGCTGTGATGAGGGAGCTTGGGGTGGGGCCCATCTGTCTCTGTCCTTGGATGCAGGCAGCAGTAGTGGCCCCATAGGAAGAGGCTTCCATCCAGGGGCGGACTGACCATTTGGAAACTCGGGCACTGCCCGAGGGCCCGGGGTCAGTAGAGGGCCCCATGAGATGCCCCTGGTACCTTTTTCATAGGCTTTTTTGAGTTTGGGCAAGGACACAGGGGCCCCATGTTCCCCTATTGCCCGGGGGCCCCATGAGTTGTCAGTCCGCCCCTGTTCCATCACCAAGTTTAATCAAGGTGCCCTCATTTGTATACCAGTCTCTCCATAGGCGTAACTAGAACCTTCAGGATCCCAGTGCAGAAAACCTTGAAGGGTCCACCTGACCCACTGGTCCCAGGGCCATTTCTGTCAGTCCCAGGGCCCTTTCCCCTGGTTCCAGGCATGCTGGGGGTTATTACTGCACTCACAGACACTTATGTTGGGTATTATTGTACTGCAACGTCTTTAGTGTGAATTGCAATCTGCTAAAAAAAAGTGCAGGGGCACTGAGGAGTGCAATGCACTGGAAGTGTTGGGCACTGCACTTGAGGCCCTCCGTAATTTTCAAGTTGACCACCACAAGGGATGAGCTCAGGTATGTTCAGGCAGGACAAGAAGAATGTCTCCTGCGCTCAAGAGTGGCAAGATAATGGGAATATTTATGGTCCTTAAAAACATCCAGCATCAGCACAGGCCTTGCTGCCCTCTAAGGGTCTGGGGAAAATCCAAAGAACTCACTGCAAAACAAGGAAAAAGAGGGCGCACCAGCCTAGTGCATTACCTGAGAGGTAACTTTATTAAGTTCAAAGGAGATATATACTCACAAACAACTGTAGTGACAAAGGCATATCAGTATCGAAAGCAATCAGGTCACCAGGTCAGCTCCCAAAGCACGAGAAGACCCTCATATGGTTGACGCGTTTGGAGGGGCGATCCCCTTTTCATCAGAACCAGTCTGTCATTGCTTTGTATACTGATTTACCTTTGTCACTACAGTTGTTTGTGAGTATATATCTCCTTTGAACTTAATAAAGTTACCTCTCAGGTAATGCATAAGGCTGGTGTGCCCTCTTTTTCCTTGTTTTGCAATGTTCTGACTCCTTCAGTCAGGGAGCTCTTCACGTTCTTCTTCACTATCTTCCTCAAGGTCTCCTCCGCTTCTATTACCACCTGCCACCCTGCAGTGCCAAGCTCCTGCTCAGGTCCACCTCTTCTCTGCTCCAAGCTCAATACTGGCCCAGGGAAGTGAACGGCTTCCCACCTTCATCAGTCAGCATGATGCAGAGTCACCTCCTGCCTGGGGATCAGCTCGCTCACCTCCAGGTGAATAGGATCACTGAATAGTCAGTGCTCTGGGGGACCCCCTTCCTGCCTCTTAGGGGCCCCCCTTAGCGGCTGAACACCAGGGCCTAGTCACAAGTGCAAACTTTGCGACCCTGGTAGTTCCACCACTAAGTCTCTCCCAAAGTTCCTTCCATAGCTCTGGTCAATTGGGCATACTCCCAGCTGGCACGCTCATTCTCATGTGTACTAGTGCTCACATCAGAAGATTCATACCTGGCCAAAAAGGCCCTTTGCATCCCTCTGATCTGATAGCAGATCATGAAAAAAGTCAGGGGGCAGCTACAGCCGTTTCGAGTTTTGAACAACCTCACCTGGGGTTTCAGCTCCATTAAGGGCCCCTGGGCAGTAGCCAACTACATTCAGATAGCTCTGGTGTGTTCGGCTACCATCTCAAACTAGGCCCCTCCCATCCTGGCTCTTATATGGGCATTAACTCTGTCCATTACATCCTTAGGTTTTTTCTAAAATGGGCCCAACACCCAATTACCACTTTCCCTTTGTTTTATTACACTGCCACCCTGCAGTGCCAAGCTCCTGCTCAGGTCCACCTCTTCTCTGCTCCAAGCTCAATACTGGCCCAGGGAAGTGAACGGCTTCCCACCTTCATCAGTCAGCATAAAAATTAAAGGAACATTTTGAAA
Organism: Staurois parvus; assembly: GCF_062004578.1. Classification (NCBI taxonomy): domain Eukaryota; kingdom Metazoa; phylum Chordata; class Amphibia; order Anura; family Ranidae; genus Staurois; species Staurois parvus. The sequence goes on along the minus strand of NW_028317980.1, from coordinate 595,269 downwards.
ACACATCAGATCTCAATGGGGAAAAATCTAACATTGGATATCTATACTGATATGGACTGGGTAATGTGTTAGGAACATAAGGATGCCCCATCGTTTGATGGAAATGAAAATTATCAACCTACAGAGGACTGAATTCAAAGACCCCCAGAAAATCAAAGTGAAAAAATGATGCAGCAGGCTTGTCCATTTTGCTGAAATTTCTTTGCAGCAACTCAGAATGGTCCTCAGTAGTTTGTATGGCCCCCACGTGCTTGTATGGATGCCTGACAATGGGGCATGCTCCTAATGAGATGACAGATGGTGTCCTGGGGGATTTCCTCCCAGATCTGGACCAGGGCATCTCTGAGCTCCTGGACAGTCTGAGGTGCAACCTGGCGGCGTCGGATGGAATGAAACATGACATCCCAGAGGTGTTCTATTGGATGTAGGTGAGGCAAGTGTGGGGGCCATTCAATGGTATCAATTCCTTCATCCTCCAGGAACTGTATGCATACTCTTGCCACATGAGGCCAGGCATTGTCGTGCACCAGGAGGAACCCAGGATCCACTGCACTAGCGTAAGGTCTGATAATGGGTCCAACTGATACCTAATGGCAGTAAGGGTGCCATTGTCTATCCTGTAGAGGTCTGTGCGTCCCTCCATGGATATGCCTCCCCAGGCCATCACTGACCCACCATCCAGAATGGTCATGCTGAACCATGTTACAGGCAGCAGAACGTTCTCCATGGCTTCTCCAGACCCTTTCACGTCTGTCACATGTGCTCAGGGTGAACCTGCTCTCATCTGTGAAAAGCACAGGGCGCCAGTGGTGGACCTGCCAATTCTGGTGTTCAATGGCAAATGCCAATCTATGCTCTATGGTGCTGGGCAGTGAGCACAGGGCCCACTAGAGGATGTCGGGCCCTTAGGCCACCCTCATGAAGTCTGTTTCTGATTGTTTGGTCAGAGACATTCACACCAGTGGCCTGCTTGAGGTCATTTTGTAGGGCTCTGGCAGTGCTCATCCTGTTCCTCCTTGCACAAAGGAGCAGATACTGGTCCTGCTGATGGGTTAAGGACCTTCTACGGCCCTGTCCAGCTCTCCTAGAGTAACTGCCTGTCTCCTGGAATCCCCTCCATGCTCTTGAGACTGTGCTGGGAGACACAGCAAACCTTCTGGCAATGGCACGTATTGATGTGCCATCCTAGAGCAGTTGGACTGCCTGTGCAACCTCTGTAGGGTCCAGGTATGGCCTCATGCTACCAGTAGTGACACTGACCCTAGCCAAATGCAAAACTAGTGAAAAACAGTCAGAAAAGATGAGTGGGGGAAAAAACATCAGTGGCCTCCACCTGTAAAAGCATTCCTGTTTTGTAGGTCGTCTCATTGTTGCTCATCTAGAACACCTGTTGTTAATTTAATTAACACCAAAGCAGCTGAAACTGATTAACAACCCCCTCAGCTACTTACCTGATCAGATCAATATCTCAGGAGTTTAGATGACTTGATGCTAGTCTCTGATTAAAAAGTGTTGCTTTCATTTTTTTGAGCCCTGTATTTTGGGAACAGAGCCACCTAATGGCAAGTAAGCTAACTGCATCTGCTTACAAATGAGATTGGAATTTTTTACTTCCTTTGACCATTGATGCAGTGGCATTTTTACTCTCTCTGACACAGGGAATATGTTACTCCTACCAGCCACTGATGCAGGGGCTATTTATATGGACCACCAATGCAAGGGCATTTATTACTGAATACCTGCATAGGTGCATTTTTTCTTACCATTGACACAGGGGTATTTGTTTTTAACCACTAATTAATGTAGGGACATTTGTTAAGAGTAGAGGGACATTTTTTTACTTTCACAGATGTAGGGGTTTTTATTACTCACATTGACCACTGATACCAGGGAATTGTTTACTCTCACTGATTACTGACGTAAGGGTCTTTTTACTTCCACTAACCTTTTTTTTATTCCTACGAGCCACAGACCACATTCCAACCCCAAACACTGTGATAAGTAAACTGGCTCTTAAATGTTTGGGGACCCTTGGTTTAAAACCTATTATAACAGGTCATATATGACAAAATCAACCCCAATTTATTATAGTTCAATTATAATCATCTTGGATGTATTATGTAACCCAGGGACGGACTGACAACTCATGGGGCCCCCGGGCAATAGGGGATTATGGGGCCCCTGTGTCCTTGCCCAATCTCAAAAAAGGTACCAGGGGCATCTCATGGGGCCCCCTACTGACCCCGGGCCCTCGGGCAGTGCCGGAGTTTCCCAATGGTCAGTCCGCCCCTGATGTAACCCTAATCCATCAAATTCCAATTCAGCTTCCACTTTATACACACTGCTACTGGCCCAAGCTTCCCTAACCTCTTACTTTATATAGCAGAATGGGAAAAGGACATGCACTGTACCTTCTCAAAGGAAGAAGCTGACATAGTTCGCCAAATTCATGAAAGGTATTTTAAAATGGAAGTAAAGGCAAAACCTAACTCTAAACCTACTCTCAGCCACATTCTAAGCCTAATCCATCTAGCCCTGTAAAAAACAATCACTATACTTACCTGTTCTGCTGTCGCTCCAGTCTGGTCCCACGCTAAGCTGTCAGTTGCGGCTTCAGCGTGTAGGTTAGTGCAGGAGAGGCAGCCAACAACAGAAGCCCCATAGTAACTCTATAGGGAACAGAAGGGGGCGCCACTAAGTGTAGTATTAAAAACACAATTTAATAAATTATCCGTATATGCACTCACATAATCTCCATAAATAAGTGCCTGCAAAATACGTAAGGGTGGTCCCCACTTCAGGGTAGCACATCAGCTGCAGACCAGTATCGGACAGCTCCAGAGAACAGACAGGATTTTCTCTGGAGAAAACTGGCTTCCAAGATGGTCCTGAAATGCAGAACTGGAAGTGACGTCAGAAGCCACCGTGGACTGCAAACTGAAAATTATGTCAAACAGGGGATGGTCCGTAGCCTTTTTGGAGCACAAATCAGCTTCTTTGTCAAACCAGATCAACATCTGTCTGTTTTAGGTCTTTTAGCTTATGGTTCATCATATTGTAGTGGGAGGCGTAATGCACAGGGGCGGTCTGACCATTTGGAAACTCGGGCACTGCCCGAGGGCCCGGGGTCAGTAGGGGACCCCATGAGATGCCCCTGGTACCTTTTTTATAGGCTTTTTTTGAGTTTGGGCAAGGACACAGGGGCCCCATGATCCCCTATTGCCCGGGGGCCCCATGAGTTGTCAGTCCGCCCCTGGTCATGTAATAAGGTTTACACCATATCTCTTTTATTGGTGCCCCATAGTGAGTCTTTGGGTGACGTCCCTTCCCAGGCATTTCCCAGCCATTGTCAGCTGTCTCCAGCACCCAGTGGGCGCCGCTGGAGACCGGACTGGAGTGGCTGAAAGACAGCTAAGTATAGCAATTTTTTCTTTACAGGGCTAGATAGATTAGGCTTAGGATGTGGCTGAGAGTAGGTTTAGAGTTAGTTAGGTTTTGTCTTTACTTCCACTTTAAGCTTTTGACCAGATGGTAGAACTACCCTACTAGATTAGAGAAATATGAAAGTGAGCGCTCTCTCAGCAGCTGCCAATACACTCAAAGGTAATCACAGTTAAACCCTCATAATACACAAATAAATATAGGAGTGCGGCGCTAATGAATAAATGTCTCAGATTAACTAAAACACAATATGATGTATAAGCAAAAAAATTAATATCCAAGTAATAGAATAAAATGAACGCAGGATCTTGCATAAAAGATGAAAAAGATGAAAAACCAGGATCCAACGGTAAAAATGCGCACTCACCGGACGCGCTATGGAAAAGCGCATATGTAGTATAACCTTTAGGAAACCTTCATCATCTGGAGACGGTGGGTAGCCATCCAGGGACAAATGATCTCTATATAATGGACAATTTCCAATCCAGGAATCCCTTTAGAAGTTGTAAGTAAGGAACTCCCTCCGGTGGTGAAGATAAGTAATTCCTAAAAAATGTTAGCTCCACAAGTAAAAATGGCCGCCGGGCCTCCTCGTGGCTCCAGGCGGCTAGATATCACGCTCTGCTGGCTCCTCCTAAGGCCTTTCGTGCTCCAGCACATCATCAGAGGGGAGGCCAACAGAAGCATGACAGACCTCTCTCCCTATATAACATTTGTGCGGTAATCGCGCATGCGCGAATCGGCGCCGCCATTTTGCCGTGGTCGGCACAAGTGCGCATGCGCGGAACCGCGGGCGCCATTTTGCCATAGGTCTGAAATCTTATTTCAGACAACACTCTCAGCTGCGGAAATACTGTGCCACCACAGCACACAACAGCTGATCCTGATTAAGTCCAGACCTTAAACACTCTATAGTAGTGCATGTAGTGCAGCACCGTCATCATATTAATGTTATTAACACCCATAAGGAGTCACTTAACAGGCGCCATTCTACTAAAGGTAATAAATAAACTAATATCATGTTATATATAAAATTAAAATACATACAGAAATGTCAGTGAATCTGGCTGCAACATTACAATATTAGATATTAATTATGTTATTATAACACTCAGAATTCTTAAACAAACTCAATGTGCAATAAAAATACTATTACAGATTCACACATATGGAATATATAATACAGAAATGTGTGGGAAAAGATACAAATAACATCCATTGTAAACGGTTGACAATTGTCATAATGCTGCCAGTATATTTAAAATCCAAAAAGGTGTAAATATACACTCCCTACACATCGAGAAGACCCCAACGTTTATGTTTATCTTTTAAGAAATCCGCATAAACAATTAAAATAATTTAAACTGGTGATAACCACTAAAATTGGAAATAATAACCTTAAACCAAAAAAAAAACAATTAAAAGTGGTTAAGGTACCACGAATGCAAAATTATTATTTGAAATTTATAGAAGAATCTCACTCAGTCAAGTAAACCCATAATGGGAAGAGAGGAGGGGGGAAAGAGCAAAACTAGACCAATACCAATATAATATTATTAGCTATTAGCGATGAAACTGTTAACATCAATTTCAATGTTAAGTCCCAGAGGGTATAAAGTACCCAACTCATATATCCATCTCGTCTCTGCCTGGGACACTGCACGCGTTTTGTTCACACCCCTCCAGTGGGGAGTGACAACATCAATAGCGGTAAACTTAAGGGAAGTAGGATCCATATTGTGATGTATTCTGTAATGGTTTGACAGGGAATGGTCCTTGTACCCTTTTCTGATGTTTGCCACGTGTTCTCGCAAGCGGTCCCTTAGCCGCCTTGTGGTGCGTCCCACGTACTGTTTTAGACAGGGGCACTGAAGTAAATAGACAACATATCTACTATGACAGGAGATAAAATTCTTGATGGTATATGTGTTGCCTGTCGTGTGTGATGTAAACTCAGTGATCCTGCGTTTTCTACTACTATCACATCTACAGATCACACATCTATTACATGGACTGAACCCCTTCATGTCAGAAAACAGGGAAATGTGGGCTGGTGGATCTATCACATTTGGTGCTAAATTATGTCTAATAGATACAGCTTTCCTGAACATAATCTCAGGTCGTGCGGGCAAGACATTACTCAAAATTGGATCAGAAAGTAGAATATCCCAATTTCTTTTGATCAACCCACTGATAGCTTTATGTTGTATGTTGTAAGTAGTGACAAATGGGCAGACTTTAGTTTGAACAGGTCTATTGTTGTCCTGTAGCATAGTGTCCCTATCAGAGTTCGCAACCGACTGTATTGTTTCCATCAGGCTACTGCTACTGTAACCCTTTTCCATAAATCTTTCTTTCAAGACCATAGCCTGGGAATAATACGCATCCAAGTTGGTACAGTTGCGTCTTATTCTAGTGAATTGGCCCCGTGGAATGTTCGCTAGCCAAGAAGGGTGGTGACAACTATGCATGGGGATGTAGCTATTACGATCCGTGGACTTGAAAAAAGACTCCGTGATAATCTTTCCCTCTACGTTAAAGAGTGTAAGGTCAAGGAAGTTTATTTGTGAATTACTATACACATATGTTAGACTTATATTGTGTGTGTTGTTATTCAAGGTTCCAAAGAAATTCACAAGTGATTCCTCACTGCCATTCCATAGGAGGAGGACATCATCGATGTATCGCCCGTAAAAGGCCAATTCAGGCCAGTCTCTGGCATAAATGATGTCCTCCTCCCATCTTGCCATAAAAAGGTTAGCGAGGCTGGGGGCAAACTTAGCCCCCATGGCTACACCCTTGATCTGCAAATAGTAGGACTTGTTAAACCAAAAGTAATTATTGGTCATTGCAAAATCAAGCAATTTGAGAATGAACTCTTTTTGTGTAGCCGGCAAATTACTATGGTGTAATAAGTAATAATCAACTGCTTCCATTCCATCACCGTGTTTGATGTTAGTATATAGTGAGGCGACATCCGCCGTCACGAAAAAAGTATCTGCTGATATTGTAAGATCTTTAATAAGGTTGAGTACCTGTTTAGTATCTTTAAGGTAAGCAGGCGTTTGTACTACCAATGGTTGCAGGTAGTGATCAATATATTCGCCCACCTTTGAGCAAAGGGATCCTATACCGCTTATAATTGGGCGTCCTGGGGGTTTGATCGGATTCTTGTGAATCTTTGGAAGTATATATAAAATAGGCAATTTAGGAGCAGTTGGAATGAGAAAAGCTTTCTCCTTTTTATTTAGAATTCCTTGTTCAAAGCCATCACCAACGATTTTTTTCAATATACGTTTATAGCCAGGGAGTGGGTCGCTAAGTAATGGAGAATATGTCGTGTGGTCACTCAAAATATCCATAACTTCTGAGATGTAATCTGACTTATTGAGGATCACGACCCCACCCCCTTTGTCAGCGGGTCTAATTACTAGATCTTTCTTTTCGAGAAGTGATCTCATCGCTGTAATATCACCCATCCTATTATGTGGTTGCTTAACGGTTAGATGTCCTAGTTCTTTCAGGACCTTATCTCTAAAAATATTGACATACGAATGGACTTGTGGAGGAGGGTTATATGTGGAGGCATTCCGTAAATTGGAATGCACAAACTGGCTTACATGCATATTGCTGTTACTTGGTTTGTTGGCAAAAAATCTTTTTAGAGACAGTTGCCTAGTAAATTTATGTATGTCCATATAAACTTTAAACTTATCCAATCTGCCAGCAGGGGCATATTTCAAACCTTTATCTAACAAACGTAGTTCATCACTATTAAGGGCAATATTACTGAGATTGAATAACCCTTTACCAACTAGATCCTTCTTTTCTTGTTTATGTCCGTGTATTCTTCTCCCTCCTCGTCTGCCTCTTCTGCGTCCTTCCTTTTTCTCACCTTGCCTTCCCCTAAAAAAGGTTGTCTAGGGTGATTGTTCCCGTTATTCCCACCATCAGGATGGAAAATATGCCTAGGGGGAGTATGTGGTGTCCTTTGAGCATGTGGATGGTTAGAACGCATAGGGCTAGGTCTAAAAGACCTATTGTTGTTCTGATTAGAGTAGCCCTTATGCTGGTGTGGAGATGCATAATATACATGGTCATTTCTCCATGTTTGGGGACCAGGTCTATAAGGTCTAGTGTTGTTCTGATTAAAGTGGCCTCCATGCTGACGTGGAGACGCATAGTACATGTGGTCATTCCTCCATGTTTGAGGACCACCAGGGTAATTTGAATAGTTGTTATAATGTTGCCTTGGAGAGGCATAGAAAGTATCACTCCTTCTTTCTCTTGGGTTATCCCACTGTTGGGAACCATTCCTAGGGTCTTTATAAGGGGAATTTCTATATCCTGGTGGGTACCTATTAGGATGCCAGGAAGAATCCCTGGACCCTATATTCTCATCATATAAATGTTGTATGGACTCAGAGCCACTAGTCACAGTGTTATTAGAATTATAATATTGAGTTTTTTTATGGGGATATTTAGAAATTGGTCTAGGTTTATTCATATTATCAGGCGGTTTAGGGGTATTGGTGGGAGGAACATGTGGAGTCTCCTTCTCCTTCTGCCACTGGAAAACTATTCCATCAGAGTAATCTTTATAATCCCTCTGAAACTTTTTCTTTTTCTTTAATTTTTGCTCTTTCTCTACCCCCTCCAAATGTGTTTTAAGTCTATCTGATTCGCTCTTATAATTATCCTTTTCTTTAAATGGTATGAGTTTCTCCCTTACTAGATTAATCTCCCTATCTAAATGTGTGAGTTTCTTTCTTTTCCTCAAAATCAGGAATTTAATAAGATCACAACCTGCTGAATTGAAAAATTGGTACCATTCTAAATGGCCATTAACGTCATCAGAGTCAGGGGGTACATCCCAACGCAATGACCTTGGGACCATTTGTTCTTTAACATATTTATTTAAAAAAGATATATCCCATAAAGTCTTAATTTCTGCTGAAGTTAGATTTTTAAGATGCAAAAAGAGACCTTTAAGGTCATCAGGATCATTATCCATTGTGTAGACATCCTCTGATATGTCCACACGTGATAATCGTTGTTCGAAAATGTCACACATCTTATTAGGAAGGTATAACCAATGGTATTCAATAAAGAATCAAAAATGGAGATAATAGGTGAGAGCAGCTACAAACTTAAACTAGATTAGATGCCAAAAAAGAGAAATATGAAAGTGAGCGCTCTCTCAGCAGCTGCCAATACACTCAAAGGTAATCACAGTTAAACCCTCATAATACACAAATAAATATAGGAGTGCGGCGCTAATGAATAAATGTCTCAGATTAACTAAAACACAATATGATGTATAAGCAAAAAAATTAATATCCAAGTAATAGAATAAAATGAACGCAGGATCTTGCATAAAAGATGAAAAAGATGAAAAACCAGGATCCAACGGTAAAAATGCGCACTCACCGGACGCGCTCAAAGGTGGGCGAATATATTGATCACTACCTGCAACCATTGGTAGTACAAACGCCTGCTTACCTTAAAGATACTAAACAGGTACTCAACCTTATTAAAGATCTTACAATATCAGCAGATACTTTTTTCGTGACGGCGGATGTCGCCTCACTATATACTAACATCAAACACGGTGATGGAATGGAAGCAGTTGATTATTACTTATTACACCATAGTAATTTGCCGGCTACACAAAAAGAGTTCATTCTCAAATTGCTTGATTTTGCAATGACCAATAATTACTTTTGGTTTAACAAGTCCTACTATTTGCAGATCAAGGGTGTAGCCATGGGGGCTAAGTTTGCCCCCAGCCTCGCTAACCTTTTTATGGCAAGATGGGAGGAGGACATCATTTATGCCAGAGACTGGCCTGAATTGGCCTTTTACGGGCGATACATCGATGATGTCCTCCTCCTATGGAATGGCAGTGAGGAATCACTTGTGAATTTCTTTGGAACCTTGAATAACAACACACACAATATAAGTCTAACATATGTGTATAGTAATTCACAAATAAACTTCCTTGACCTTACACTCTTTAACGTAGAGGGAAAGATTATCACGGAGTCTTTTTTCAAGTCCACGGATCGTAATAGCTACATCCCCATGCATAGTTGTCACCACCCTTCTTGGCTAGCGAACATTCCACGGGGCCAATTCACTAGAATAAGACGCAACTGTACCAACTTGGATGCGTATTATTCCCAGGCTATGGTCTTGAAAGAAAGATTTATGGAAAAGGGTTACAGTAGCAGTAGCCTGATGGAAACAATACAGTCGGTTGCGAACTCTGATAGGGACACTATGCTACAGGACAACAATAGACCTGTTCAAACTAAAGTCTGCCCATTTGTCACTACTTACAACATACAACATAAAGCTATCAGTGGGTTGATCAAAAGAAATTGGGATATTCTACTTTCTGATCCAATTTTGAGTAATGTCTTGCCCGCACGACCTGAGATTATGTTCAGGAAAGCTGTATCTATTAGACATAATTTAGCACCAAATGTGATAGATCCACCAGCCCACATTTCCCTGTTTTCTGACATGAAGGGGTTCAGTCCATGTAATAGATGTGTGATCTGTAGATGTGATAGTAGTAGAAAACGCAGGATCACTGAGTTTACATCACACACGACAGGCAACACATATACCATCAAGAATTTTATCTCCTGTCATAGTAGATATGTTGTCTATTTACTTCAGTGCCCCTGTCTAAAACAGTACGTGGGACGCACCACAAGGCGGCTAAGGGACCGCTTGCGAGAACACGTGGCAAACATCAGAAAAGGGTACAAGGACCATTCCCTGTCAAACCATTACAGAATACATCACAATATGGATCCTACTTCCCTTAAGTTTACCGCTATTGATGTTGTCACTCCCCACTGGAGGGGTGTGAACAAAACGCGTGCAGTGTCCCAGGCAGAGACGAGATGGATATATGAGTTGGGTACTTTATACCCTCTGGGACTTAACATTGAAATTGATGTTAACAGTTTCATCGCTAATAGCTAATAATATTATATTGGTATTGGTCTAGTTTTGCTCTTTCCCCCCTCCTCTCTTCCCATTATGGGTTTACTTGACTGAGTGAGATTCTTCTATAAATTTCAAATAATAATTTTGCATTCGTGGTACCTTAACCACTTTTAATTGTTTTTTTTTTTGGTTTAAGGTTATTATTTCCAATTTTAGTGGTTATCACCAGTTTAAATTATTTTAATTGTTTATGCGGATTTCTTAAAAGATAAACATAAACGTTGGGGTCTTCTCGATGTGTAGGGAGTGTATATTTACACCTTTTTGGATTTTAAATATACTGGCAGCATTATGACAATTGTCAACCGTTTACAATGGATGTTATTTGTATCTTTTCCCACACATTTCTGTATTATATATTCCATATGTGTGAATCTGTAATAGTATTTTTATTGCACATTGAGTTTGTTTAAGAATTCTGAGTGTTATAATAACATAATTAATATCTAATATTGTAATGTTGCAGCCAGATTCACTGACATTTCTGTATGTATTTTAATTTTATATATAACATGATATTAGTTTATTTATTACCTTTAGTAGAATGGCGCCTGTTAAGTGACTCCTTATGGGTGTTAATAACATTAATATGATGACGGTGCTGCACTACATGCACTACTATAGAGTGTTTAAGGTCTGGACTTAATCAGGATCAGCTGTTGTGTGCTGTGGTGGCACAGTATTTCCGCAGCTGAGAGTGTTGTCTGAAATAAGATTTCAGACCTATGGCAAAATGGCGCCCGCGGTTCCGCGCATGCGCACTTGTGCCGACCACGGCAAAATGGCGGCGCCGATTCGCGCATGCGCGATTACCGCACAAATGTTATATAGGGAGAGAGGTCTGTCATGCTTCTGTTGGCCTCCCCTCTGATGATGTGCTGGAGCACGAAAGGCCTTAGGAGGAGCCAGCAGAGCGTGATATCTAGCCGCCTGGAGCCACGAGGAGGCCCGGCGGCCATTTTACTTGTGGAGCTAACATTTTTTAGGAATTACTTATCTTCACCACCGGAGGGAGTTCCTTACTTACAACTTCTAAAGGGATTCCTGGATTGGAAATTGTCCATTATATAGAGATCATTTGTCCCTGGATGGCTACCCACCGTCTCCAGATGATGAAGGTTTCCTAAAGGTTATACTACATATGCGCTTTTCCATAGCGCGTCCGGTGAGTGCGCATTTTTACCGTTGGATCCTGGTTTTTCATCTTTTTCATCTTTTATGCAAGATCCTGCGTTCATTTTATTCTATTACTTGGATATTAATTTTTTTGCTTATACATCATATTGTGTTTTAGTTAATCTGAGACATTTATTCATTAGCGCCGCACTCCTATATTTATTTGTGTACCCTACTAGATTACATGCTATTTTCCCTGGAACCCCTAATGTTTGTTCGAGTTGCCAAGATTACAGAGGAACAATGCTTCACAAATGGTGGACGTGCCCTTGAATCATTCCCTTGGTCTTCTATTTTTTATATTTATATCAAATATTGGATACAAGCAAAACAGATTCTCCTCAAGTTGCTCTTCTATCCATTCTCCTTGCAATCATGACCCTTTCTAAGAAGGGACTTTAATGGATCTTCTTAATGGCTACCAGTCAGTCATTCCCAGAAATTGGGAATCCCCCACCCCCTAATCTCTTTGTGAATGAGTAAATGAAACACAGTTTCTGAAGAGAATGGAAGAGCTGACTACTATCTAATATGGTAGATATTCTACATTTTTGGAAACCTGGGGTCTTTGGATATGCTTTTGTATAACTTCAATATTTATAGAATTATTAACTAGTGGCAATAATTAAACCAGCAAATCTACCAAGGAATACCATGCTCCAGCAGGGATTGAATGCCCCCACTGCACTCCTGCTCAGTTTATTTTTCTTCCTTTCATGTACCCAGGGGCAGACTGACCATTTGGAAATTCGGGCACTGCCTGAGGGCCCAATGTCAGTAGGGGGCCCCATGAGATGCCCCCGGTACCTTTTTCATAGGCTTTTTTGAGTTTGAGCAAGGGCACAGGGGCCCCATGATCCCCTATTGCCCGGGGGCCCCACGAGTTGTCAGTCCACCCCTGCCTGTACCCTTCCGTGCTCTTTCTCCTGAACACTCCTCTTATTATAAACATTTGTATTCAACATTCCATAATCCTCTTATTTTAGAGTTTATATCCAACCTTCCATAAAAATTGTGTGCCTCCATTTTTCTTCTACCCTGACTGCACAATCAACCTGGCTTGGTGACATACACTCACCAGCTACTTTATTAGGTACACCTGTTCAATTGCTTGGTAAAACAAATTGCTAATCAGCCAATCACATGGCAGCAACTCCATGCATTTAGGCATCTAGATGTGGAGAAGACGATTTGGTGAAGGTCAAACTAAGCATCAGAATGGGGAGAAAAGGGTATTTAAGTGACTTGTAACATGGCATGGTTGTTGGTGCCAGATGAACTGGTCTGAGTATTTCAGTATTTCAATCTACTGGGATTTTCACGCACAACCATCTCTAGGATTTACAGAGAATGGTCCGAAAAAGAGAAAATATCCAGTGCATGGCAGTTGTGTGGATGAAAAGGCCTAGTTTATGTCAGAGGTCAGAGGAGAATGGGAAGACTGGTTGCTGTGACATTTAGATGGTGGGGTCAGAATTTGGCGTAAACAACATGAAAGCATGGATCTATCGTACCTTGTATCAACGGTTCAGGCTGGTGGTGGTGGTGTAAAGGTGGGGGGGGGGGGGATATTTTCTTGGAACTAGCAAAGTGAACCTAATAAAGTGGCCAGTGAGTATATTTCCCCATGAAATGCACTTAAAACTTTATTCTCATATTCTAATTTTGAGGTTGGAGGCAATCTTTTTTTTTTTTTTTTGTAGGTGCACACAAACTCAGGTAAGACATATTAAAGAGGAAGAGTGGTTCAATACAGGTCCACATTTTAAAATTCTTCTGAGAGTTCCTGACTGTGGCATGGTATTTTTTAAATTAATAAACAAGACCTGAAGATACCTTCAGTTTTAAGAATAATAAACAAATTATATAGATCTATGCTCCATAGTTCTAAACCAGGGGTCTTAAAACTTTCTAAACTAAGGGACAGTTTACTTTGCTTCAGACATTTGGGGGACAGACTGTGGTCATCGGGAGTAGAAAGTGACCCAGAGCCATGTACTTTGTAAATAATGCCTCACGGTTAGAGGGAGTAAAAAAAATTACATAGCACTTGTGGTCAGTAGGAGGAAAAATTGAGCCCCATCATTGGTGTCAATGGGAGGAATAGTGCCCCATCATTGGCGTCAATGAGAGAAATAGTGCCCTATCATTGGCGTCAATGGGAGAAATAGTTCCCTTATCATTGGCGTCAATGGGAGGAATAGTGCCCCATCATTGGCATCAATGGGAGGAATAGTGCCCCATCATTGGCGTCAATGGGAGGAATAGTGCCCCATCATTGGTGTCAGTGGGAGGAATAGTGCCCCATCATTGGTGTCAGTGGAAGGAATAGTGCCCCATCATTGGCGTCAATGGGAGGAATAGTGCCCCATCATTGGTGTCAGTGGAAGGAATAGTGCCCCATCATTGGCGTCAATGGGAGGAATAGTGCCCCATCATTAATGTCAATGGGAGGAATAGTGCCCCATCATTGGTGTCAATGGGAGGAATAGTACCCCATCAATGGTATTAGCAAGATGAATTTTGCCCCTTTTTTGTGTCAGTGGGAAAAATTATACCCCACTGTTGGTTTCAGTGGAAGAAACAGTGCCTCGTTTCAGTGAAAGTATTGGTGCCACAAGGGTCAGATAAAGGCATGTAAAGGACCGCATCCAGCCCACGGGACACCTCTGTTGGAGACCTCTGTTCTAAACAAAAGCTGGATAAAAACTGATACTCTAAAGTCTCCTGGTAATTATACATAATTATTGGTAATAACAATTTAGAAACACTTCAGTGGCTGCCTATTGAAGAGATAGCACCTGTACTTTCCAAATCAAGTGGCTGGCAAGTAGACAAGGCGATAAATCAAGGCACAGGTAACAGAGAACGTGCATTGCAATAAATCACAGTATAGTCAGTGAGCAGAATGCATTAGTGGGACGTATGCCAAGGTTCCACCTATCAAACTAAGCAGCAGGTGAGTATAAAACTGCTAGTTGGTGTGGCCCTGACAGACTGTGTGACCCACAATCCATCTCCTTGTCTATGTGCTGTGTGTGTGTCTCTCATTATGGCGTTAGGGAAGGCTATTCTTGTTTTCCTTTTGGTTGCAATTGTTCTGCTACCAGACCCAGCAGGAGCAAATAAAGTAAGTTACAAATTTTTCATATGATAATCTATCTATCTATCTATCTATCTATCTATCTATCTATCTATCTGACCACTGACACTGGGGCCTTTTTTTCCCCACTAATCTCCAATACCAGTGCATTTTGTTACTCCTACTGATCGCAGTCCAACCCTGAAGCTGTGTGAAGGATAGTGAACTGGCTCTATGCTATCTATCTATCTATCTATCTATCTATCTATCTATCTATCTATCTATCTATCAATAATACATGTGTAATATATATTAATAATATATGTATTCATCAATAACATATAAAAATAATATATGTGAGTATTGGAAATACAGTCCCAAGCATGGATACTTTGGTGAGGAAGTATAATACTTCTGTAGCACTACTCCTCCCAAGGTTGTGTAAGATGACCCTTCAAGTGACCTAGTAGGCATACACCCCATTTGCCCCAGTATACTTACTTCTCTATACCTCCTAGGCACATCTACATCCAGGGTGGGATCCTTGGCATGCAGTGGGTCAGAAAAGATGGACTCTCCCCATGCAAAAAAAAGAAAAGCAGATTAGCTAGTTGAATTTGAATTTCCAGATCCTAGATTCCCACGTTTGCTTTCTTCTAAGGTTATTTTAGGTCGACTCACGGGTATCTTCCTTAGGATGCAATGGCTCTTCCTCTATTATTCAGTGGAGCAGGGGTCTCCAGACTTTCTAAACAAGGGACCAGTTTCCAGTTATTCAAACTTTAGGGGGGCCGCACTATGGCCAGTGGGAGTTGAAAATGTCCTGGCTTCAGTGGGAAAAAAACAATGCCCCATGATTGGTATTAATGGGAGGAATAGTGCCCCATGATTGGTATTAGTGTGAGGAATAGTTTCCCATCATTGGTATCAGTGTGAGGAATAGTGTCCCATCATTGATGTCAATGTGAGGAATAGTGTTCCATTTTTGCTATCAGTGGGAGAAATTGTGTCCCATCATTGGTATCAGTGTGAAGAATAGTGCCTCATCATTGGTATCAGTGGGAGGAATAGTGCCCCATCATTGGCGTCAGTGGGAGGAATAGTACCCCATCATTGGTATTAGTGGGAGGAATAGTGCCCCATCATTGGTATCAGTGTGAGGAATAGTGCTCCATCATTGGTATCAGTGTGAGGAATAGTGCCCCATTATTGGTATCAGTGGGAGGAATAGTGCCCCATCATTGGTGTCAGTGGGAGGAATAGTGCCCCATCACTGGTATCAGTGGGAGGAATAGTGCCCCATCATTGGTATCAGTGTGAGGAATAGTGCCCCATCATTGCTGTCAGTGGGAGGAATAGTGCCCCATCATTGGTATCAGTGGGAGGAATAGTACCCCATCATTGGTATTAGTGGGATGAATAGTGCCCCATCATTGGTATCAGTGGGAGGAATAGTGCCCCATCATTGGTATCAGTGTGAGGAATAGTGCACCATCATTGGTATCAGTGGGAGGAATAGTACCCCATCATTGGTATTAGTGGGAGGAATAGTTCCCCATCATTGGTATCAGTGTGAGGAATAGTACCCCATCATTGGTATTAGTGGGAGGAATAGTGCCCCATCATTTGTATCAGTGGGAGGAATAGTGCCCCATCATTGGTGTCAGTGTGAGGAATAGTACCCCATCATTGTTATCAGTGTGAGGAATAGTACCCCATCATTGGTATTAGTGGGAGGAATAGTGCCCCATCATTTGTATCAGTGTGAGGAATAGTGCCCCATCATTCATGTCAATGAGAGGAATAGTGCCCCATCATTGGTGTCAATGAGAGGTATAGTGTCCCATCATTGGTGTCAGTAGGAGGAATAGTGCCCATCATTGGTGTCAGTGGGAGGAATCCTGCCCCATTGTTGGTGTCAGTGGCAGGAACTATGCCCCACTATTGTTGACAGTGGGGAGGGGGGGGGGATAATGCCCCAAGGGCCAGATAAAAGCAGTCAGAGGGTTGCTTCTGTCCCTTGGGCTGCAGTTTGGAGACCACTGAGTTGGAGCATCAGGTACAAAAGCAGAGAAAAAGAAATTCATCATACTCGCTTCTAGCACAGGCTCCCTCTGGATGAGGCTCAGAGGAGGAAGAACCTGTTCCTCACAGCTCCATCTGGGAAAGAGACCAGGGGACAAATGAAAAAACCTCACTCTCATAGCTCCATATGGAGGTCCATAACTCAGTTATGAACTTCTCACTCAATGGAGCCTACTCAACAGCAGCTGGTAAACTTTTAAGAACTCTTCAACAGCTCAGAAATGTGAACAAAGCTCAGACTGGCCAAGTTATTACAAGCAGACACAAAACTAAAGACAATTATGGCTTACCGCAGGGTCCCTAAAACTCATCTCATAGTCAGGGGCGGACTGACCATTTGGAAACTCGGGCACTGCCCGAGGGCCTGGGGTCAGTAGGGGGCCCCATGAGATGCCCCTGGTACCTTTTTCATAGGCTTTTTTGAGTTTGGGCAAGGATACAGAGGCCCCATGATCCCCTATTGCCCGGGGGCCCCATGAGTTGTGAGTCCGCCCCTGTCTCATAGTATAACAAATGAAAAAACAACCTCCTGCGATCAAAATTGATGTTCTGGTAGAGATGGACCTTCACTCTTCCACAGTTCAAAGAGTTTATATTTTATAAGACCTCCCAGCCCTCCAAGGTGTAGGGAAGCCCAAATAGAATGCTGATAAAAACAAAAGAAGAGGGTGCACCAGCCTTGCTCATTACCTTTATAAGTCCTTTTATAAAAGTAATAAAACAGATGTATACTCATATTCCCCGGTCTACTGTACAAATGGCAGTCTAATTGATTTGACTCTGGTGAAAAGGGAACACCCCCTGCAACACGTCAGCCATTTTAGCTCTAGGAGGTGTCTTCTTTACACTGGAATCTGTGCCGTGGAACAGGGGATATGGGTTTCTGTGGATATTGATGAGTTTGGAATTCTTTGCTGTTTGTGAGTATACACAGGGCTGCTGTTAGAAACTGCGGGGCCCCATACAACCAACCTGACAGAGCTCCCCTCCCCTAACCCCCCCCCCACTCACAGATTCAGTTATCAATGAGCACAATGAGTGATCGGTACCAATCACTCATTATGTTCATTTAGGAAAGGAAGGGGCTGGTAAATGTGACATATTTACCAGACCTTTCCCCTACTCTCCATCCTGAAGGATCCTATTGTGTGCTTGGAGCTACCGATGGGAAGGAGGGAAGACAGCAGCTCTGTGGGGGTGGGGGCACACAGGGGGGCCTGGGCAGCAGGAGGAAATGAATGATGTACAGGGATGGTGATTGGTGCTGCGGGGGGGGGGGCACACAGGGGGGCCTGGGCAGCAGGAGGAAATGAATGATGTACAGAGACGGTGATGGGTGCTGCGGGGGGGCACACAGGGGGGCCTGGGCAGCAGGAGGAAATGAATGATGTACAGGGACGGTGATGGGTGCTGCGGGGGGGGGGGGCACACTGGGGGGCCTGGGCAGCAGGAGGAAATTAATGATGTACAGGGACGGTGATGGGTGCTGCGGGGGGGGCACACAGGGGGGCCTGGGCAACAGGAGGAAATGAATGATGTACAGGGACGGTAATGGGTGCTGCAAGGGGGGCAATTACTGGAACTGATCCCCTGTATTGCTATCCCTGCAGCAGCTGAAAGTGGGCAGGAGAGAGGAGAAAAAGCTAGCTTTCAGCTGCTGCAGAGTCATACAGGGCATTGGTTTTAGTAATTTCCTCCCCCATTCTCTCCTCTGTGCTGATTACCCTCTATGCCCATATTTGATCCACCCAGCTGCCTGGGCCCCCCTGCTGGCCTGGGCCCCGTACAGGAGGACTGGTGGTACCCCCTTATCCACAGCCCTGAGTATACATCTGTTTTATTATCTCATAGTACTACTGACCTTTAGAACATCAGATGTAGGGCTACTGAACATCACTAATCCCGGATGGTACATACTGGAATATATTTCTTTGATGTAAACTTGGTGATATACTTAGTGGTATTAAAACCGTAAACAAAAATGTATTATATTGCAGATAACCAGTATTTAGATGTGGTGATTGTATTATTTTTTTCTCTATATTTTTGCATGGTGATCCTGAAAATTCTGCTATTTTTTTCAACTTCCCTTAATAGACCAAAGCATTCCAGCAGAAATAGTAGTTAGAGGGTCGAGACAAATCGTTTACCATTGCTAGGGCTGCTTACAATAGTCCGTTTTTATTCATTTAGGGGAAATCACTATACCAAAAACCTTTCTCCCAAAAAGGAAAAACTTCTGTAACTGCTTAAAAAGTGTTAGCTGGAATTCAACTTTAATTTGTTAGTCAAGTCCATCTAAATCTGCTAATACATTTGATATGGTTATGCTCATGGAACGTATTCAATATACATTGCTAGATAGGATGCAATTATTCAACGGAAAATGGGATGGTTGGAAGACATTTCGGCATTTATTGTTAGATTGATGGGTTATAATAGATTTATTGCCATTGTATTGCTTTGTTGGTTGTGTAGTTGTTCTGCATATCTTACTGCCTACCTCATTCATGTACTCCAACTTTCTTTTTCCATGATTCTGTTTTATAACACAGTTTTTTTTTTTTACTTATGTGCCTTTTTCTTGATGTATGCTATACTTCATGAAGTGGTGCTGTTTTTGTTGTCTATCACCTACTAAAAACACTTGAAAACAAAAAATCTGCTAATACATCTAACATTACTACCCCTTCCCCAGATTGACAATGCTGGTGTCCAATGGTGTCTCCGTTGCTCCACCGTCCAGAGTAGAGGCAACCTAAGGTTGGGTTACCCCCTTCCCCAGATTGACAAAGCTGGTGTCCAATGGTGTCTCCGTTGCTCCTCCATCCAGAGTGGAGACAACCTAAGGTTAGGTTACCCCTTCCCCAGATTGACAATGCTGGTGTCCAATGGTGTCTCCATTGTTCCTCCATCCAGAGTAGAGACAACCTAAGGTTAGGTTACCCCCTTCCCTAGATTGACAATGCTGGTGTCCAATGGTGTCTCCATTGCTCCTCCATCCAGAGTGGAGACAACCTAAGGATAGGTTACCCCTTCCCCAGATTGACAATACTGGTGTCCAATGGTGTCTCCATTGCTCCTCCATCCAGAGTAGAGACAACCTAAGGTTAGGTTACCCCCTTCCCCAGACTGACAATGCTGGTGTCCAACGGTGTCTCCGTTGCTCATCCATCCAGAGTGGAGATAACCTAAGGTTAGGTTACCCCTTCCCCAGATTGACAATGCTGGTGTCCAATGGTGTCTCTATTGCTCCTCCATCCAGAGTGGAGACAACCTAAGGTTAGGTTACCCCTTCCCCAGATTGACAATACTGGTGTCCAATGGTGTCTCCATTGCTCCTCCATCCAGAGTGGAGACAACCTAAGGTTAGGTTACCCCTTCCCCAGATTGACAATGCTGGTGTCCAATGGTGTCTCCATTGCTCCTCCATCCAGAGTGGAGACAACCTAAGGTTAGTTTACCCCTTCCCCAGATTGACAATGCTGGTGTCCAATGGTGTCTCCATTGCTCCTCCATCCAGAGTAGAGACAATAAAGGTTAGGTTCACACCTAAGTAGGTTGCGTTTGATCCGTTTCTGCATTGCAGTTTTTACTGTTTTTGATGCATTTTGCAATTTTTTTAAATTTTTGTTTTAATTTTTCTTGTTACTAGGCAGATTTAAAATGCACAATGCATCACAAATGCGGCAAAAACACATAAAAAATGCCCAACATGCTTTTCTGCAGCATTTTGCATTTTTTTTATTTTTTTTTATTTTTCTTGTTGCTAGGCAGATTTAAAATGCAAAATGCATCAAAAACGTGGCAAAAACACATAAAATATGCCCAACCTGCTTTTCTGCAGCATTTTGCATTTTTTTAAATTATTTTTTTATTTTTCTTGTTGCTAGGCAGATTTAAAACACAGCAAAACACACAGCAAAATGCAGCAAAAACACATAAAAAAATGCCCAACATGCTTTTCTGCAGAATTTTGCATTTTTTAAAAAATTATTTTTGTATTTTTCTTCTTGCTAGGCAGATTTAAAATGCAAAATGCATCAAAAACGCGGAAAAAACACGTAAAAAATACCCAACCTGCTTTTCTGCAGCATTTTGCATTTTTTTAAATTATTTTTTTATTTTTCTTGTTGCTAGGCAGATTTAAAAAGCTGCAAAACACGCTACAAAAACATACAAAACGCACTATATGCTTTTCTGCAGCGTTTCCATCAGGGGCGGACTGACAACTCATGGGGCCCCCGGGCAATATGGGATCATGGGGCCCCTGTTTCCTTGCCCAAACTCAAAAAAGCCTATGAAAAAGGTACCAGGGGCATCTCATGGGGCCCCCTACTGACCCTGGGCCCTCGGGCAGTGCCCGAGTTTCCAAATGGTCAGTCCGCCCCTGGTTTCCATTGAAGTCTATAGAACCACAAACGCAACTTTTTGCATTACAAAAAGTCCCTGACCTTTTCTAAAAAACGCACCGGGTGAAAACGCGGAGATGTGAACCTGTTCCATAGGAAAGCATGTTAAATGGACTGTAGTGCGTTTCTGCAAAATGCAGCAGAAAGCTTAGGTGTGAACCTGGGGTAAGACAGGAAGAGTGTCTTAGGGTGAATATCAAGAAAAAAAACCTATTATCTAATTCTGCCACCACATTTAAGGATTGGTAGGCTGCAATATATTTCATTTTTTGTTTTGGAGTTTAATATCACTTTTAAGTAGTATAATGTCAACTCTGTTTAATTCTATGGTCTGATCGTGTGCGGGGGAGAAACTAGGTATTGGAAGTGAAAAAAGTTCACTGGGCTACATGAACATTTTAAATCAACCTCATTGTGTGTATGATCAGTGAACATTTGCTGTCTGTATTTTAAAGGAAAATAGAAAAAAAAAACCAAAAAAAAAAACCAATAAGAGCTGATTTACTAAAACAGTGAAGTTTGTTCACTTAGCAAAGAGAACAATTTGAATGCACAATCATATGCCAGCAAAATCTATACAGGTTTTATTTCCCTAGCCCAGTGGTGGGCAACCTTTTTTTTCAACTGAGCCAAATCTCACCAAAACCACGATTGAAATGTATTTTGAGAGCCACATTTTTAAAACTGAAAATACATAGGATGGTACACTGTTTTTAGTTTCAAAAAGTTTTTATAGTAATTCATCCCCCATATAGTAATTCATCCCCCATAGTAATTCATCCCCCATATTGTAATTCATCCCCCATAGTAATTCATCCCTCATATAGTAATTCATCCCCCATAGTAATTCATCCCCCATATAGTAATTCATCCCCCATAGTAATTCATCCCCCATAGTAATTCATCCCCCATATAGTAATTCATCCCCCATAGTAATTCATCCCTCATATAGTAATTCATCCCCCATATAGTAATTCATCCCCCATATAGTAATTCATCCCCCCTATAGTAATTCATCCCTCATATAGTAGTAGTAAGTAAGTAGCAAGTAGTTAGCCAAGTCCCCCCTGTGTCAATTCACTTACCTTCACTTACCTCTCGCCGTGTTCCCGTGCCGTTCCAGTCTTCAGGGCGGACTGTGAGAGGAGCCTAGCTCCTCTCACGTTCGTCACGCTGCCCCGCCTACACACATCCTGACAGCCAATCACTGGCTATCAGGATGTGAGTGGCAGCGAGACTGGCCAATCATTGCATTTGAGCGCGCTGCCCTGGCTGTTTTTTTTTTGGATCACGCTGCAGAGTCCCTGCCGCCCGAGAGGAGGGAGGGGAGTGGGCGCCCGGTACACAAGAGCCGCATTAAAGCGTGTGAAGAGCCGCATGTGGCTTGCGAGCCGCGGCTTGCCGACCACTGCCCTAGCCTGTAATGCAGACAGAGAGGCTGCATCTAAACATACACCAAGGCAGTGTACCAAAAAATTAAGTGTACATGTTGGCTGCTAGCAGAGCTGCAGTTAGCAAACACGGGGCCCCATACAGCCAACCTGACAGGGCCCCCTCAAATAAACACTATAGTAGCACAGTGGCTAAATAGTTAGCCCTTCTGCCTGGCAGCAGTAAGGGTTGTTGGTTCAAATCCCAACTACGGCACCACCTGCCTGGAGTTTGCATGTTCTCCCTGTGCCTGTGTGGGTTTCCTCCAGGTACTTTGGTTTTCTCCTACACTCCAAAGACATGCTGGGAGGTTCAACAGTGTGTCAAAAACATTGTCTATAAAAGTGCTAATTGTGAAGATCCATCCAAGAATGATCTCATAATAAATGCTTCATATACTTTAATGATATTCAGTGAAGTGCCAGGGATTGATAAGATTCCGCACTCACCAGATGCGTAATCACAGTACGCATTTGTATATAATGCTGTCAGCCGGAGGTCCCCTTAAGAATGTGTACAGCCAGGTCTGGTCAGAGAGATCCCCTTCACCTGGGTTGTTTGCTGCACCTCAGCTTTCCTCCAGAATGGGCTCCTTTAAGTATCATATGGCAGGTGGCAGAGTAATAAATTTCTCTCTATATCAAGTTCCCCCAAAGCGGACGTCCCGTCCTCGGCCTCCCCTGCCCGGACCACTCTTGTTCCTCTCCCCAGTCGCTGTCCACCTCACACTCTGCTTGTGCCCTGCACCTCTGCGGCCATCACCCGAGAGGAACCGGGAGAGGACTGTATTTGCACTTTGTCACTTTGTGTTTGAACATCATCTATTTTGCACGGACCTACAGTTGTGTTCAAAATAATAGCAGTGTGTTGAAAAAAGTGAATAAAGCTCAAAATCCTTCTAATAGCTTTTATTTCCATCCACACAAATGCATTGGGAACACGACACATTCTATTCCAAATCAAATCATGAAAAAAATGTATCAAATTTGTGTTGTTCCTCTAAAAGAATGGAAAAAAAGTGAATATTAGACTGTTCAAAAAAATCGCAGTGTTTGTATTCTTCTTTACAAACTCAAACATTCACTATATAAACTGAGAAATGTTTGAAGATTTTGTTTTCCTTTGAATGACTTCATGAATATTTGGTTGTAGTCGCACTGTTTCTGAGAACTGCTGTACATCTGTGTTGCATGGAGTCACCCAACTTCTGGTCCCTGTGATCAGGTATTCCAGCCCAGGATGATTGGACGACATTCCACAGTTCTTCTCTATTTCTTGGTTTTGCCTCAGAAACGGCATTTTTGATGTCACCCCACAAGTTTTCTATTGGATTAAGATCTGGGGATTGGGCTGGTCACTCCATAACGTCAATCTTGTTGGTCTGGAACCAAGATGTTGCACGTTTACTGGTGTGTTTGGGGTCGTTATCTTGTTGGAACACCCATTTCAAGGGCATTTCCTCTTCAGCATAAGGCAGCATGACCTCTTCAAGTATTCTGATGGATTCAAACTGATCCATGATCCCTGGTATGCGATAAATAGGCCCAACACCGTAGTATGAGAAACATCCCCATATCATGCTGCTTGCACCACCATGCTTCACTGTCTTCACAGTGTACTGTGGATGAATTCAGTGTTTGGGGGTCGTCTGACAAACTGTCTCCGGCCACTAGACCCAAAAAGAACAATCTTACTTTCATCAGTCCACAAAATGTTGCGCCATTTCTCTTTAGGCCAGTCAATGTGCTCTTTGGCAAATTGTAACCTCTTCAGCACATGTCTTTTTTCCAACAGTGGGACTTTGCGGGGGCTTCTTGCAGATAGCTTGGCTTCACATAGGGGTCTTCTAATTGTAACAGTACTCACAGGGAACGTCACACCTTCTTTCATCTTCCTGGAGCTGATTGTTGGCTGAGTCCGCGCCATTTTGGCTATTCTTCTATCCATTGGTAGTTTTTCGCTTTCTTCCACGTCTTTCAGGTTTTGGTTGCCATTTTAAAGCATTTGCGATCATTTTAGCTGAGCAGCCGATCATTTTCTGCACTTCTTTATATGTTTTCCCCTCTCCAATCAACTTTTTAATCAAGGTACGCTGTTCTTCTGAACAATGTTTGGAACGACCCATTTTCCTCAGAATTTCAGAGAGAAATGCACTGTAACCAGCATGACCAACATTTGCTGCCTTCCTTCCTTATATAAGGGCAATAATTGCCACCAAAGAATGAATGACCTCACTAATAGAACTCCACACTGCTATTATTTTGAACACGCCCCTTTCAATTAGTGATTCAATTACACAGAATCAGCAGCATGCATGTCATGACTGTTGGGTCTGTTGGATTTCTATTACTCTACTACACCTGCTAGTAAATTATTTGCCATGTAGAAATATCATTTCTACCAAAAACAGTGATTGATCCGGTTAGTGATGTCTGACTGCTAGTATTTTGAACACAACTGTATATTGTATTGCATTAGACTATTTTGTTTTTAGGTATTTATCGCTGCACCCATATACAGTATATGTTATTGGCTTGGAGGTTGTCTTTGGTTACCTTTTTGGTGCATCAGCTGCTTAGGGTTTTAGCGCTCGCTTTTCTGCTTTGTTTTTTATGCTGGGAGGTTAATTGGCTCCTATCTAAATTGACCCTAGTATGTGTATGTATGAATGTGAGTTAGGGCCCTTAGAGTCGTTGGTTCAAATCCCAACCACGGCACCACTTGCCTGGAATTTGCGTGTTCTCCCTGTGCCTGTGTGGGTTTCCTCCAGGTACTCCAGTTTCCTCCCATACTCCAAAGACATGCTGGTAGGGTAATTGGCTTCTGTCTAAATTCACCCTAGTATGTGTATGTATGAATGTGAGTTAGGGCCCTTAGAGTCGTTGGTTCAAATCCCAAGCACGGCACCAATTGCCTGGAATTTGCGTGTTCTCCCTGTGCCTGTGTGGGTTTCCTCCGGGTACTCCAGTTTCCTCCCACACTCCAAAGACATGCTGGTAGGTTAATTTGCTCCTGTCTAAATTGTCCCTAGTATGTGTATGTATAAATGTGAGTTAGGGACCTTAGATTGTACGCCCCTTGAGGGTTAGGGACTGATGTGAATGTACAATATATATGTAAAGCGCTGCGTAAATTGATGGCGCTATATAAGTACCTGAAATAAATAACTAACACTATGCTTCAGTTATGAATGAACACAGTGAGTGATTGATACTGGCCGGGATCCAGTGATTGACATCCGTGGCCACGAATAGCGGTGTAGGTAGGGTGCATGCGTCCCTACCCAGAAATGCAAAATTATGTATATATACTTGATTTTGCACACCTGTGCCACCCTGTAGCAGTATTTCTGCTATAGGGCGGTCGGGAAGCGGTTACCAGATGTAAACAGATGGTCATCCATTTACATCCGCTAGCCCATAGCAGGGGTGGACTGACAACTCATGGGGCCCCCGGGCAATAGGGGATCATGGGGCCCCCATGTCCTTGACCAAACTCAAAAAAGCCTATGAAAAAGGTACCGGGGCATCTCATGGGGCCCCCTTCTGACCCCAGGCCCTAGCACAGTGCCCAAGTTTCTAAATGGTCAGTCCGCCCCTGGTCCATAGATATACATGGATGTCCGTTTTTCATCCGTAAATGGACAGATGAAAACTGGACATACGGAACGCCCATGTGAAAGGGGTCATAGGGTTTTCTTTTGTTCAAAAAAACAGATGTTAACGGATGCGGACATTAACGGGTGTAAACAGATGATCATCCCTTTACATCCGCTGGTCCATAGAAATACATGGGTGTTCGTTTTTCATCCGTAGAAGGACAGATGAAAACCGAACATACGGAACACCCGTGTGAAAGAGCCCTTAGTATGTAGATGAGTAACGCCAAGTGGGGTTTACCAAGGGAGTAGAACATTTTAGTGAGTTTTCACTTTGCAAATTGAATTTTCACTTATCTTAGGGAAATAGATGAAAATTTGTTTTACAAGGAAAAGCCAATCATGTGCAAGGAAATTTAAAAATCTGGAATTTCGCTGAAACATAATTGGATTATTTAGAATTTTCTCCTTTGCAAAAATAAATGCCCGTAGCAAAAAAGAAAGAAGAAATGGCGCAGGGCATACATGACTAGGCCCAGAGCGGGGAAGGAGGAACAGAAAGGGTTAAGGCAGATCTAAGGGGTTTGTTTTGATAGTGGGGGTATTTGGTTGGTGGAAGGTTGAGAGTAGGTGGGGTTTCCTGCACTTTAGGGTGGGGAGTTTCAGTGAGGGGGCGTCAGTTTGAGCTGGACGTCAGGAGTGAGAGCTTCCCTCCCGCCCTCCCTGTTTTTGGTGAGTATTGGGTCCCTCCAGGTAAAGGGGGGTTATGTTGGTTCCTGGGCGGTTGTTGGTCTTTGGAGGCGGTTCTTATCTTGGAAGGCAAAAACAATGGTGTGGGACCCATCGGTGGTATGGGATGCCTGGGGACATTCCCAGTTAACCAAGGTTTAACTGGAAGGTGGTGGTGCTGCACTGCGGACGGTATGGTTGTCTCTGAGCTGGTTGGTTGCGGCTGGAGGCCTAGTGTATATGGTTGTCCTGCAGGTGCATTTTGGATTGTTTGGGGGTGCCTTCGAAGACCAACAACAATTCTTTGGGTTTCTGTTATAAGGAATGGTTGGTGTATTTAAACTTGAGTTGTTAATAAAAGGCCATGTTGGCCATTTACTCCAAAATTGGTGTCATGCTTTTTGTAAGTATAATTGGTTAAGGGGAAAGGGGGGGGGAGGGTTGGTACAGAACGGTCATGGTGGTAATGGGGAGTGGACAAGCCTATCTCTGGTGCAATAGTCATGAGTTTCATCTCATTCTCTAAAGCAGGTTATAGACAGTTCGAATGTCAGCCAGTTCAGCAGGAATCGACCGAGAATCGAACCATGTGGGCAGGGGTGGACTGACAACTCATGGGGCCCCCAGGCAATAGGGGATCATGGGGCCCCTGTGTCCTCACCCACACTCAAACCACACCCTAAAAAGCCTATGAAAGGTACCAGGGGCATTTCATGGGACCCTCTACTGACCCCGGGCCCTCGGGCAGTGCCAAAGTTCCCAAATGGTCAGTCCGCCCCTGCATGTGGGGCAGGCTGATGGTGCCAAGTTGATTGATTGATCAACAAGGGTACAACCAGCCTGCCTGATCTTACGTGTGATTATCACTAGCGGATATTATAGATTATCACAGCATCCAGCCAGCAAAACACAACGTCTCGGCGGAAGGGATTCCCACGCCAACACTGACTGTGTTGATGGAGGAACCTAATGAATTTCTTTCCTGCAACCCGTTCCATGTATGGGCTGTGTAGGATACATTCAATTTGAAAGTGAATGTGCTCTCCTCCAATCAGGGTCACTGTATATGAACTGCAGCTAATCAAATGTGCAAAATGGCGAATTTAAAAAATGACATATGTGATGCGATCTATAGCCATATGTTTTGTTTGTTCTGAGTACCCCCATCCCCCACCTGTAAATAATTTTTTTTTCTATTATTACTATTATTATTATATCTTTTATTAGATTTTTTTACTACAAAAAGAACATCAAATATACACAAGTCCAAGAAAAGAAAAAACAGGAACAATTACAAGCTTCTCCCAAGTATCCCAATTACCATATTTTTATCCTAACCCCCTCATCCCTCCCCTCCCCCCCCCATTCCCTAAAACAACGCCACTTTCCTAATTTCCAGCCTTTATCATCATTATCAGTCTATATTTGTATTCCTTTCCTCCTATCCCCTTTTCTCTGTGGGCCATCGTTAACCCCCCCCCAGTACTCATTTACTTATATTCCAAGGAGTTCCAAATATCTTTTAGTTTTTTAAAGACCGACCACCAGGGGTGGACTGACCATTCGAGCACTCGGGCACAGCCTGAGGGCCCGGGGTCAGTAGGGGGCCCCATGAAATGCCCCTGGTACATTTTATAGGCTTTTTTTGAGTGTGGGCAAGGACACAGGGGCCCCACAATCCCCTATTGCCCGGGGGCCCCATGAGTTGTCAGTCTGCCCCTGCCGACCACTCACTCCACGTTTTCCTAAATTATTCCAGTTCATCCTTTTCAATATGACACAACTCCTCCATCCTATAAATGTTATCTACTCTATTTACCCAGTCATTCATACTTGGTGGGTCAGGGGCAAGCCAAAATTCAGGAATCAGGCCCTTAGCCTCACTGACTAGATGGTATAGTACCCTGTTCTTGCGTAGTTTTGTCAAATATTCAAATTTGTAAAATAAACAAATCCATGGATCTTTTCATTTTGACCAGCCATTAGATTTTTTTAGGAGCAAAGTTACATTTAATAAAATATGCATTTCTTTTTCTTTGTAATTTCCTAACATCATATTTTCTTCTTTTCTTTCTTTACAGAAAAAAAAACGTGAGTATTTTTTTTTTTTGTTTAAATATTTCTTACTTTTTTAGATGTTTCTAAGGTGCAAGGGGTCTTCCAAACTTTCCAAACTTTTATTTATGTATATATATATATATATATATAATATATATATATATAATATATCCCTCCTAGATTGTAAGCTCCAAGGATCAGAGCCCTCCTATCCCTCTTGTATTGAACTGTATTGTTTGCTGTATTGTCTCCCGTTGTATTGTAAAGCGCTGAGCAAACTGTTGGCGCTAGATAAATCCTGTATAATAATAATTATTATTTTTATATATACATATATATTATATATATATTATAATATATATATAATGCCATTCAGAGAACGATTTGCAGCTCCTCAATGAATGCAAAGCATTATCTGATTGGATGAGGTTGAGAGCATGACATCACCACCCCGCCTTTCCGCCCCATCCAATCAGAGACTGCTATGAATTCTTTGCGAAAATGTGAAACAAGCTTTGAATGGAACCTGTGCCAAGTGACCGTCCTCCTTTGTCTCAATGCAGCAGAGCAGCCACTCCACAAGTGAAGCTCACTGGAGTAGCTGTGTCTACTACAGTGATTTCCAGCTTTTAGATCAGGGGTGTCAAACTGGCGACCCTCTAGCTGTTGCGAAACTACAAGTCCCCTCATGCCTCCCCTTTGGGAGTCATGCTTGTAACTGTCAATCTTACAATGCCTCATGGGACTTGTAGTTTGGCAACAACTGGAGGACCATAAGTACGACATCCATGTTCTAGAGCAGGGGTGTCAAACTGGTGGTCCTCCAGCTGTTGTGACACTACAAGTCCCCTCATGCCTCCACCTTTGGGAGTCATGCTTGTAACTGTAAATCTTGCAATGCCTCATGGGACTTGTAGTTTGGCAACAGCCGGTGGGTCATAAGTTCAACATTCAGGTTCTAGAGCAGGGGTGTCAAACTGGTGGCCCAGCTGTTGCCAAACTACATGTCCAGGGGTGGACTGACCATTCGGAAACTCGGGCACTGCCCGAGGGCCCGGGGTCAGTAAGGGGCCCCATAAGATGCCCTTGGTACCTTTCATAGGCTTTTTTGGGTGTGGTTTGAGTGTGGGCAAGGACACAGGGGCCCCATGATCCCCTATTGCCCGGGGGCCCCATGAGTTGTCAGTCCGCCCCTGTCCATGTCCCATCATGCCTCTGCCTTTGGGAGTCATGCTTGTAACTGTCAATCTTGCAATGCCTCATGGGACTTATAGTTTGGCAACAGCTGGAGGGCCATAAGTATGATATCCGTGTTCTAGAGGGATCCCGAAGGTATGGTAT
Source organism: Staurois parvus (assembly GCF_062004578.1). Lineage (NCBI taxonomy): Eukaryota > Metazoa > Chordata > Amphibia > Anura > Ranidae > Staurois > Staurois parvus. Next base: position 564,893 of record NW_028317980.1, on the reverse strand, counting down.
ATGTATATTTACATTGGTCCAAGCTGGAGCAATGTAACTATGTAAAAATATACCACACCTGGAATTCTGCTTTCATGGCATGCCTTTGCATGTATTCAAGAAAATATAAACCAAGATAATAAAGTCTCCCCTTCACATGCACCCCTGTTTGAGACCATGAATGGCCATGCTGGCACATTTTCAAGGCATGGTCCACCATTGTTATTAGAAATCCAATTTGGACCAATTGTGTGCAACCAATGCTAGTAGATAGGAAATGGCCAAAGAGGGCCAAAGAAGGCCAAAGGCTGGAAAAAGGCCAAATAATTTTTTTAATGACGATACTTTATGATGCAATGGGGGTTATTTACTAAAATTGGAGAGTGCAAAATCTGGTGCTGCTCTGCATAGAAACCAATCAGCTTCCAGGTTTTATTGTCAAAGCTTAATTGAACAAGCTGAAGTTAGAACCTGATTGGCTCCCATGCACAGCTGCACCAGATTCTGAGTGCTCCAGTTTTAGTAAATCCCCCCCACTGTGTTTTATCAAAATTAGATCTAGTTACCCATTTGGAAGAAAAATATATTTGAAATATATTTTTAAAATATTCTTCCGAAATATATTGACATATATTTGAAATGCTACAATTTTGGCCATATTCCGTTTTATATATGAAAAATATTTTTAAAAATACATTTCAAATATACTGTATGTCTTTAAAAATACAAATTTACATTTTTGGAATACATTTACAAATATATGTAAAAATATATGTTAAAATGACTTTTTTATATGTTAAAAAAACCGAAGAATATATTTAAAAAAGATATATTTTTAAAAATATTTTCATATAATTTTTAATATATAAAAAATGCATTTCAACATGCAAAGTCCCCTATGTGATGATTTTTAGGTGACAAGTTCTCTTCAATGAGACATCCGGGGGTCTAAAAGATATATATATATATATATAAAGATAAGATATATATATATAAAGATAAGATATATATATATATATATATATATATCTTATCTTTATATATATATATATATATATATATATATATATATAACCTTTATTTATATATATATATATATATATATATATCTTATATATCTTTTAGACCCCCGGATGTCTCATTAAAGAGAACTTGTCACCTAAAAATCATCACATAGGGGACTTTGTGTCGCCTACATGATGACAAAAAAAAGTTAAGAAAAGAAAAAGTTTTTTTATTGCAATAAAATAAAGTTACACCCAAGCACATAACATCCCCCCTCCAAAATTTTGAGGCCCTGCTCCTCCAATGTAAACTCACGCTTTGGGGTCGCATATGCTTGAAAACATCGGGTATCTATTTACTCGGGGCAGCCTCGTCTTTTATATTTTGCCATATATATGGGTTTGTTTGCCCTAATATTCACTTTAGTGTGTTTGCATTTGTGGTAATATTGTGTGAAATAAACAAATTTAAACTACTACTATTTTATTCCCTAGGGTGTCTGCTTTCAGCAAATCTATAATGTTTGGGGGGTTTGTGTAATCTTCAGGCCTAAAATAATTTTTTAAATGTGTGCAAAAAATGCAAAACCGGCTCTGGCAGTGAAAGGGTCTACAAAGTAAGAATACGAAGGAATAGCGGGATCCGAAAGTTACCTGCAACAAACTTAAATGCCCCCTAAATCATCTCAGTTTGCCAGGGGAACCCCTCTCTATACAGAGCTAAACTTTGCAGTTGACTAGATCTTAACCAAAAAGACTTTACTTTCTCACAAATACAGAATCTCCCAGAAGTGAGTCCACCCCTCACATTTGTGTAAATATTTGATTCTATCATTTCATGTGACAACACTGAAGAAATGACACTTTGCTACAATGTGACGTAGTCAGTGTACAGCTTGTATAACATGTACATTTGCTGTCCCCTCAAAATAACTCAACACACAGCCATTAATGTCTAAACCGCCGGCAACAAAAGTGAGTCCACCCCTAAGTGAAAATGTCAAAATTGGGCCCAAAGTGTTAATATTTTGAGTGGCCACCATTATTTTCCAGCACTGCCTTAACCTTCTTGGGCATGGAGTTCACCAGAGCTTCACAGATTGCCACTGGAGTCCTCTTCCACTTCTCCATGATGACATCACAGAGCTGGTGGATGTTAGAGACCTTGCGCTCCTCCACCTTCCATTTGAGGATGCCCCACAGATGCTCAATAGGGTTTAGGTGTGGAGACATGCTTGGCCAGTCCTTCACCTTTACCCTCAGCTTCTTTAGCAAGGCAGTGCTGGTCTTGGAGGTGTGTTTGGGGTCGTTCTGTTGGAATACTGCCCTGCAGCCCAGTCTCTGAAGGGAGGGGATCATGCTCTGCTTCAGTATGTCACAGTACATGTTGGCATTCATGGTTCCCTAAGTGAACTGTAGCTCCCCAGTGCTGGCAGCACTCATGCAGCCCCAGACCATGACACTCCCACCACCATGCTTGACTGTACGCAAGACACACTTGTCTTTGTACTCTTCACCTGGTTGCCACCACACAGGCTTGACACCATCTGAACCAAATCAGTTTATCTTGGTGTCATCAGACCACAGGACATGGTTCCAGTAATCCATGTCCTTAGTCTGCTTGTTTTCAGCAAACTGTTTGCAGGCTTTCTTGTGCATCATCTTTAGAAGAGGCTTCCTTCTGGGATGACAACCATGCAGACCAATTTGATGCAGTGTGCGGCGTATGGTCTGAGCACTGACAGGCTGACCCCCCACCCCTTCAACCTCTGCAGCAATGCTGGCAGCACTCATACGTCTATTTCCCAAACACAACCTCTGGATATGACGCTGAGCACGTGCACTCAACCTCTGTGGTTGACCATGGCGAGGCCTGTTTTGAGTGGAACCTGTCCTGTTAAACCGCTGTATGGTCTTGGCCACCGTGCTGCAGCTCAGTTTCAGGGTCTTGGAAATCTTCTTATAGCCTAGACCATATTTATGTAGAGCAACAATTCTTTATCTCAGATCCTCAGAGAGTTCTTTGCCATGAGGTGCCATGTTGAACTTACAGTGACCAGCATGAGAGAGTGAGAGCGATAACACCAAATTTAACACACCTGCTCCCCATTCACACCTGAGACCTGAAACACTGAGTCACATGACACCGGGGAGGGAAAATGGCTAATTGAGCCCAATTTTGTCCTTGTCACTTAGGGGTGGACTCACTTTTGTTGCCAGCGATTTAGACAATAATGGCGGTGTGTTGAGTTATTTTGAGGGGACAGCAAATTTACGTTATTAAAGCTGTACACTGACTACGTCACATTGTAGCAAAGTGTCATTTCTTCAGTGTTGTCGCATAAAAAGATAGAACAAATATTTACAAAAATGAGGGGGGGGGACTCACTTCTGGGAGATTCTGTAGATGACAGTGCATCAGTAGACAATAGGTTTATTGGTTTGGAGGTTTTGTAAGGTGCCTGGTAGCCCCTAATGTCGGTTAGGAAGCACACAAGATGTTGACAATGCTTGGAGCTCTCCTAAATCCACACTCACTTTGTTTCCTTTTTTTCCAGCAAAACCAGGTAAGCCATTTCTTTATATGAATTTATCAACCTGAAAAAATGACAATTAAATGTCACCCAGTTATGGTTTGAATCTATTTTTGTAGCTGTGTATGTAAACCTAGATTTGATTTATTTCAGTATGTTTGGTACCATGCCTTACTGTACAATTTTCTTTACCAAATTATCCTTTTGTGAATCTGTTGCAAATTTTATGACCTGAAGATCCCGCCAGTATCAGCACTTCCTGTTGGAGGCTAACAATGCCAAGATGCTGCCTTCCAATTAGCAACAGCCTGCCCTGTGCATTCCTTTAGCCACTTCAAGTCCGGACCAGGGGCAGACTGACCATTCAAGCACTCGGGCACTGCCTGAGGGACCGGGGTCAGTAGGGGGCCCCATGAAATGCCCCTGGTACCTTTTTTATAGGTTTTTTTGAGTTTGGGCAAGAACACAGGGGCTCCATGATCCCCTATTGCCCGGGGGCCCCATGAGTTGTCAGTCCGCCCCTGGTCCGGACACTTTCACCCCCTTCCAGTCCAGGCCAATTTTCAGCTTTCAGCGCTGTCCAGGGGCGGACTAACCATTTGGAAACTTGGGCACTACTCGAGGGCCTGGGGTCAGTAGGGGGCCCCATGAGATGCCCCTGGTACCTTTTTCATAGGCGTTTTTAAGTTTGGGCAAGGACACAGGGGCCCCATGATCCCCTATTGCCCGGGTGCCCCATGAGTTGTCAGTCTGCCACTGGCGCTGTCACACTTTGAATGACAATTGTGCAGTCATACAACACTGTACCTGTATGAAATTGTTAGAATTTTTTTTTAGACAGATAGAACAGATTTTAGACAGATAGATATGAATTTATCAACCTGAAAGAATGCCAATTAAATGTCAACCAGTTATGGTCTGAATCTATTTCTGTAGTTGAGTTTGCTGTGTATCTGGCTGTTTATCGGCATTCTTTTGGTGGTATTTATTCACCATTGGAATTTTTATTTTTTTTTATATATATAAATGAAAAAAGATTGAACATTTTGAAAAAAACGTGTTTTTCTTATAAAATTTTGCAAATAATTCTGCTACCTTTTTGGTAAAAAAATAACAATTGTTATAACAATAACAATTTTGGCCATATTCAATATATTTGAAAAAAAAAAAAAATATATATATATATATATATATATATATACACACACACTGTATGTTGAAATGCGTTTTTATTACAAAATATATGAAAAATATTTTAAAAAATAAATTTCAAATATACTGTATGTCTTTAAAAATACAAATTTACATTTTTGGAATGCATTTACAAATATATGTAAAAATATATGTTAAGATGACTTTTATATGTTAAAAAAAAATCTGAAGAATATATTTACAAAAAATATATTTTTAAAAATAATTCCATATATTTTATAATATATAAAAAATGCATTTCAACATGCAGTAAATATATATATACACTGCATATTGAAATTCGTTTTTTATATATTACAAAATATATGAAAGATATTGTTAAAAATATATATTTTTTAAATATATACTTCAGATTTTTGTGTTGTGTATGACTTCTCTTTCCTTGAGCTAGAATAGCCAGGGAGAAATATATTGTGATCTGCATTGCAATACATCCAGTGGAGCCCAGAGGAGACCTACACGCTCTTTTAAACCCCCGGATGTCTCATTAAAGAGAACCTGTCACCTAAAAATCATCACATTGGGGACTTTGTGTAGCTTACGTGATGACAAAAAAAAAAATTAGGAACAAAAAAAGTTATTTATTGCAAATAAATAAAGCACAGAAGATGCTGACAATGCTTGGAGCTCTCCTAAATCCACACTCACTTTGTTTCCTTTTTTTCTTCTTCATTTGAAGCACCAAAACCAGGTAAGTCATTTCTTTATATGAATTTATCAACCTGAAAAAATGCCAATTAAATGTCACCCAATTATGGTTTGAATCTATTTCTCTAGTTGAGTTTGCTGTGTATCTGGCTATTTATCGGCATTCTTTTGGTGGTATTTATTCACCATTGGAATTTTTTTTTTTCGCTATATAAATGAAAAAAGATCAAAAATTTTGAAAAAAACATGTTTTTTTAATAAAATTTTGCAAATATATCTGCTACCTTTTATCGTTGTCTACTGCGGCGATTTTCAACTTCCAGAGCAGTGGTTCTCAACCTTCCTAATGCCGCGACCCTTTAATACAGTTCCTCACGTTGTGGTGACTCCCAACCATAAAATTGTTTTCATTGCTACCTCATAACTGTAATTTTGCAGTGAGAGGAGTAGTGCCACATCATTGGTGTCAGTGGGAGGAATAGTGCCACATCATTGGTGTCAGTGAGAGGAGTAGTGCCACATCATTGGTGTCAGTGGGAGGAATAGTGCCACATCATTGGTGTCAGTGGGAGGAATAGTGCCCCATCATTGGTGTCAGTGGGAGGAATAGTGCCCCATCATTGGTGTCAGTGGGAGGAATAGTGCCCCATCATTGGTGTCAGTGGGAGGAATAGTGCCACATCATTGGTGTCAGTGAGAGGAGTAGTGCCACATCATTGGTGTCAGTGGGAGGAATAGTGCCCCATCATTTGTGTCAGTGGGAAGAATAGTGTCCCATCATTGGTATCAGTGGGAGGAATAGTGTCCCATCATTGGTGTCAGTGGGAGGAATAGTGTCCCATCATTGGTGTCAGTGGGAGGAATAGTGCCCCATCATTGGTGTCAGTGGGAGGAATAGTGCCCCATCATTGGTGTCAGTTAGAGGAGTAGTGCCACATCATTGGTATCAGTGGGAGGAATAGAGTCCCATCATTGGTGTCAGTGTGGGAGGAATAGTGCCCCATCATTGGTGTCGGGGGGGGGGGGGGAATAGTGCCCCATCATTGATACTAGTGTGGGGGGGAATTGTGCCCCATCATTGGTGTCAGTGGGGAGGAATAGTGCCCCATCAATGGTGTCGGGGGTGGAGGAAATAGTGCCCCATCGTTGGTGTCAGTGGGGGGAGGAATAGTTCCCCATCGTTGGTGTCGGGGGGGGAGGAAATAGTGCCCCATCATTGGTGTCAGTGGGAGGAATAGTGCCCCATCATTGGTATTAGTGACACCAATGATGGGGCACTATTCCTCCCACTGACACCAATGATACTTACCTTGCTGACTCCTGCTCCAGCCTGGGCTCCCTCCCTCCCTCTCCCATCTACAGCCAGCATACCTGGCTGCAGCAGCACCATCTGCACGCTACAGACACTTACCTGTCAGCTGTCTTCCTTCTCCGGCCGCTCCCTGGCTCGATCTTCTTTGATCTTCGCGCTGCTGCTCGACTCCACCTCTCCAAGCTCCACCTCCTCGCCGGTGATTGGCCGCCTGTGTGCCTCTCCTGAGCTACAGTTCCTGCGGCCAATCACTGGCGAGGAGGTGGAGCTGTTGAGTGATCCCGGGGATGTGGCCAGATGACAGGGGTGGCATGTCATCCCGCACACACATCGCGGTCCAGGGAAATGTGGACGTATCTGCATGTGGGCGGACCCGCCTGGAGACTGATAGAGGAGCGGTGTCTCGGTTCCGAAGACCATCAGATATATGTGTTTTCCGATGGTCTTAGGAGACCCCTGTGAAAGGGTTATTCGACCCCCAAAGGGGTCGCGACCCACAGGTTGAGAACCACTGCTCTAGAGGCATTGACCAGGTATGGTATATAAATACAGGGCTGTGGATACGGTGGTACCACCAGTCCTCCTGTATATGGCCCAGGCCAGCAGAGGGGCCCAGGCAGCTGGGTGAATCGGATGTGGGTAGGAGAGGCTCTCTCTGTAGCAAAGCTGGCTTCTCCTCTCCCTCCCGCTGTCTTTCAGCTGCTGCAGAGAGAGCCGTACAGGGGATTGGTTCCAGTAATTGCCCCCTTGTGTGCCCCCACCCCTGCAGTGCTGGCGGCGTCGTTCCTCTTCTTCCCACCAGCAGCTGCAAGCACACAATAGGATCCCTCAGGATGGAGAGTGGGGGAAGGGTCCAGTAAATATGTCACATTTTACCAGCACCTTTCTTTCCTGAATAAACACAATGAGTGATTGGTACTGATCACTCACTGTGTTCATTCATAACTGAATCATAGTAAATCATGTTTTTTTTTTGGGGGGGGGGGGGGGTTTCCTGTCAGATTGGCTGTATGGGGTCCCGTTGTTTCTAACAGAAGCCCTGGGTATATATATATACTGTACATATATATATATATATATAGTTACATGGGTTCAAGCTAAACCAATGTAATTATGTAAAAAATAGCCATACCTGGAATTCCTCTTTAAATGTCATCTAAGAAAAAAGACAAATGTTTAATAAAGTATCTGATTTAAAAAAAAAAAAAAAAAAAAGCCCTTTTAATAATCTCAGTCCACCATGGAAGCCCCCTTTCATCTCAGTCCACGTAAACCCCAACCTTGCAACTGACTATATCTTAGCCAATGACACCCTACTTTCTCACAAATGAATGACAGTGCATCAGCAGCCAATTGGTTTATTTGCAGCTTTTAATTGGTAAGCTCACATGATTTTAAACATGCTTGGAGCTCTCCTAAATCCATTCTCACTTCATTTTCTTTTTTTTTTCCTGCTTCAATTGAACCATATAAAAACCAGGAAGTAAGTACATTCTTTTATCATACTCTGATCAGATGCAATAAAATGCAATAGGTTTTTAAAAAATGTAAAAGCAGCGGTCTCTAAAAAGTTAAGTAAAGGTTATTAATACATTAATTCCACCATATTGTAAAAGAAAAAAAATGGTGGATAGGTAAACGCTGGAGCGCAGTTTATCGCACTGCAAAGAACGGCTGTGATTGAGCTGTCATTGGACAGCTCAGATCAGAGCCACAATGTACAGAGCCAATCAGAGTGGCTCTGTACCTTGTGAGCACTGTAAACGAGTTACAGCCATCACCTGTACACACTGCCAATGGGCCTCATTCAACCCAATCACAAAAATGGAAGGGGGGTGCTGAATGTTTGCAACCACAGCAGGAAGGGGGGGGGGGTCTTAAAGTGCCACTGACCAAAAATGGTTGTTTTTTTTTTGTATGTTTGTTTTTAAGGTTGGGTTATTTTAAAGTGTCACTGACTACCAGTGACTGTTTTTTAGGTGGATGCTGAAATTAAAGTGCAATGACACCAATTATTGTAGGATTGTTTTGTTAAAGGCAGTGGTTGTGGAAAGAGTGTGTATACACACATGACACCGGCAGCGTGACGTCACAACGTCCTAGGCTCCTCATGACGTCATGTGATTGAAGAAGGGATTCTCACTCCTGATTGGCTGATGCAGCAGATGGAGCTATTAGCCACATCCAGTGTGTCAATCGAGGGAGGGGGGGCGAGCCGAAGCTCTGTGTATGAATGAATGGGAGCGCGCCTGCTCGGGTGCCCCCATAGCAAGCTGTTTCTATGGGGGCACCCGACAGGAGGGAGGGGCCAAGAGCACCATGGGGGGACCCGAGAAGAAGAGGATCCAGACTGCTCTGTGAAAACCACTACATACAGCAGGTAAGTATAGACATGTTTGTTTTTTGTAAGGAAAAAAAACCAAGACTTTAGTATCACTTTTAGTGTACAAACCAACATTTATAGGGAGGGCTGTGGATAAGGGGGTATCACCAGTCCTCCTGTATGGGGCCCAGGCAGCTGGGTGAATCGGATGTGGGCAGGAAGGGTGAGCAGGGTCATTACTGGAACCAATCCCCTATATGGCTCTCTATGCAGCAGCTGAAAGCTGGCTTCTTCTTACCCCCCGGCTAGTTTTCAGCTGCTGCAGAGAGAAACATACAGGGGATTGGTTCCAGTAATTTACCAGCCCCTTTCATTCCTGAATGAACACAATGAGTAATCAGTACTGATCACTCACTGTGTTCATTCATAACTGAAGCATAGTAAACTGTTTTATTTTTTTGTGGGGATGGGGAGCCCTGTTAGGTTGGCTGTATGGGACCCTGTGGTTTGGGGGGCCCTGCCAGGTTGGCTGTAAAAGGCCCCATGGTTTCTAACAGCAGCCCTGTTTATAGACACTTTCATACATATTTAGAACAACTTTCACCCTAAATTCCCACATTTTTTAGTTGGATTCAGTTGGACAAATGTGTGAATCCTGGGTGAAAGTTGTATAAACTGTGTGGAAAAATATGTATAAATAGATCCCAATGGCTAAATAGGCATTTCAGTGCTTCCAATGACTGGAGGATCCTAGCGACAGGATAGGGCAACTGTGGGAGTTTTCAGGTCAGACATCAAGGGGCTGTGGGGCGAGGAGGGTGCATATGAGCCACAGATACAGCACTTAGATTAATCATTATTATTAAATGCTGCACAGTTTTTGTTACCTACTAGGGTACTGGGGCAATTTTCTATCAAGAGTAAATTTAGCATTTAAATGTCCTCTTACACTAGGTTCACATACATGCTGCCGCGCGGGAAGTGTTTTGCGAGTGCACGAGAGCCCATTCATTTGAATGGACTCCCGTGCCCCGTGATACGCAGAGAAGTCCCTGCACTTCTTCTGAAAACGCAGCCCGCATGGGAACCTCGGCTCCCAGTATGGTTGCAATTTCCAGTGCGGGCGGCATGCCATTAGAACTAATGGCACCCACCCACGGATTCGCATTCCCAGATCCGCAGCCGCACCACCCCCACAGATGTGAACCTAGCCTTACCCCTGGTTTACATATCCGTGTTCCTGCGGGACGTGTTTTGCGTGGGCATGAGAGCCCATTAATTTGAATGGACTCCCGTGCCCCGGGACACGCAGGGAAGAAGTCCCTGCACTTATTTGGAAAACGCAGCCCGCATGGGAACCTCGGGTCCCAGTATGGTTGCAATTTCCAGTGCGGACGGCGTGCCATTACATTTAATGGCACCTGCCTGAGGGTCCACATTCTTCTGTGCGGGTGGTGCGGCTGCACAGATTTTTGTGCAGATCTGCAGCCGCACCACCCGCACAGATGTGAACCTAGCTTTAGGCCCCTTTCACACTGACAGTCCAATCGGGTCCACCTGTCAGTTTTTCAGGCGGACCTGATCGGACCATCCATAGACCTCTATGGACCAGTGGATGTCAATGGAAAAGTGTCCGCTGACTCCTGTCGGCATCCACGATCCACCAAAAACAGATGCATGGGGATCCGTTCCCTATCCGTCTGGTAGATCAGATGGCAGTTGGATAGAAACGGACAGGCAGTCTCATTCCATCCGACCGCCACATAGAAGACAGCGGGCAGTGCGAACACGGATCTATCATCCACCTGCTGAGCGGGGGTCAGCGGAGAGATCCCCCGCTGAACAGGCATATCCGCTGACGGGTCCGCCCCATCTGAAAGGAGCTTAAATCTTCTCGGTGTCCCCCTCTCATTCCAGATCTATGTAAAACTGATTTTGCAGCTGAATTTATTTTTTAGCCAATGACACCCCATGAATGACAGTGTATCAGCAGCCAATGGGTTTATTGATTTGGACGGTACCTGCTAACACCTGATTGAGCATCCAAGACCCCATTCACTACCAGCCAGGGCCATATGGCCTCAATCAGGGGTGGATTGACCATTTGGAAACTCGGGTACTGCCCGAGGGCCCGGGGTCAGTAGGGGGCCCCATGAGATGCCCCTGGTACCTTTTTCATAGGCTTTTTTGAGTGTGAGCAAGGACACAGGGGCCCCATGATCCCCTATTGCCCGGGGGCCCCATGAGTTGTCAGTCCGCCCCTGGCCTCAATGTATTAGGCTAAAAAATGCTGATGGTTTATTAAGACATTAAATGACCTCTTAGCTCTGGTCACCACCGGAGCAACTTCAGGTGGGACATGTGATTTACAAATTGTACCTGAAGTCATATCTAATGTATTTCTATAGCACTGTCAATGCGATCTGAAGTAGCGTGTAGGGGCGGACTGGCAACTCATGGGGCCCCCGGGGAATAGGGGATCATGGGGCCCCTGTGTCCCAGCCCACAATCAAACCACACCCAAAAAGCCTATGAAAGGTGCCAGGAGCATCTCATGGGGCCCCCTACTGACCCTGGGCCCTTGGGCAGTGCCCGAATGGTCAGTCCGCCCCTGGTAGCGCACTTTCAGAAATAGTTCCTGCACTACTTTTTTCCAATTTCATTGACTTCTGTTATTATTATTATTATACAGTATTTATAAAGCGCCAACAGTTCGCTCGGCGCTGTACATTACAATGGGGGACAGAACATGTGACAGAACAATAACAATACAATGTGATACACGAGGGGTTTCAGGGCCCTGTTCCTTGGAGCTTACAATCTAGGAGGGAGGGGATGGTGGCACGGGAGGAAAAGCTGTGGGGGATGGAGTGGTAGAAAGAGTGGAGGAGGTCGGCAATTAGCAGGGGGTGGGGTAGGCTTCCCTAAAGAGGTGGGTTTTCAGAGTGTGCCTTAGGGAGAGGAGAGTAGGTGATAGTCTGATGGATTTGGGTAGGGAGTTCCAGAGGATGGGTGACACCCTGGAGAAGTCCTGGAGGCGGGCATGGGAGGAGGAGACCAGGGAACTAGAGAGAAAGAGGACTTGTGAGGAGCAGAGAGTGCGTGTTGGGTGGTATTTGGATATTAGGTCGGTGATGTAGTTTGGGGCAGTATGATGGACAGCTATGATTGAAGTTGCAAGCCACAGTGAAATCAGAGGTAAAAATCGCATTGATTTGCAGCTTTGAAGTAGCTCTACTTTAAATGAAGCAGTACAATTTTAAAGTTGCCTTCAGGGTGAACCAAGGCTAAATCTTCTCAGTCCATTGAGTTGCCTCAATCCTGGTCTAACTACACCCAAACTTTTCAGCTAACTATGTCTAATCCATTGACACCCTGTTTTCCCCCCAAAAAATAATGACAGTACATCCGCAGCCAAAGGGTTTATTGGTTTGTAGGTTATGTAAGGTCCCTTCAGCCGTGGCTCCTCTCTGCATCTGCAAATTGAAAAATACACATGATGCTTGGAACTTTTCTAAATCCATTCTCACTCAATTTTTTTTCCCCTACTTTAGAACTACCCGTAGCACCAGGTAAACAATTATCTTTATATGGATTTATCAACCTGTGATCAGCAACACTGAAATGCAAAGGGGGTTAAAGAAAGGTGAAAGCAGCACTAAAAATGCTAACTAATGTAAATGTCATCCAGTTATGGTTTACATCTATGGGGTCAAGTACCATCTGGTGAGGTCTGCCTGAAAAACTGAGCAGACCTGCTGTGTGAAAGCATGGCTGGATCTAAGGGAGGTGCTGGGGTGGGCTATGCCCCTCAGATTTTACTTGTGCCCCCCCCCCCTCTCAAATCCAACCCTAACCTGCCACTATACTGCTCTAACCTGCCACTATACTGCTCTAACCTGCCACTATACTGCTCTAACCTGCCACTATACTACCCTAACCTGCCACTGTACTACCCTAACCTGCCACTATACTGCCATAACCTGCCACTATACTGCTCTAACCTGCCACTATACTGCCCTAACCTGCCACTATACTGCCCTAACCTGCCACTATACTGCCCTAACCTGCCACTATACTGCTCTAACCTGCCACTATACTGCTCTAACCTGCCACTATACTACCCTAACCTGCCACTATACTGCTCTAACCTGCCACTATACTGCCATAACCTTCCACTATACTGCCCTAACCTGCCACTATACTGCCCTAACCTGCCACTATACTGCCATAACCTGCCACTGTACTACCCTAACCTGCCACTATACTGCCATAACCTGCCACTGTACTACCCTAACCTGCCACTATACTGCCATAACCTGCCACTATACTGCCATAACCTGCCACTGTACTACCCTAACCTGCCACTATACTGCCATAACCTGCCACTGTACTACCCTAACCTGCCACTATACTGCCATAACCTGCCACTATACTGCTCTAACCTGCCACTATACTGCCATAACCTGCCACTGTACTACCCTAACCTGCCACTATACTGCCATAACCTGCCACTGTACTACCCTAACCTGCCACTATACTGCCATAACCTGCCACTATACTGCCATAACCTGCCACTATACTGCCATAACCTGCCACTATACTGTTCTAACCTGCCACTATACTGCCATAACCTGCCACTATACTGCTCTAACCTGCCACTATACTGCCATAACCTGCCACTGTACTACCCTAACCTGCCACTATACTGCCATAACCTGCCACTGTACTACCCTAACCTGCCACTATACTGCCATAACCTGCCACTATACTGCCATAACCTGCCACTATACTACCCTAACCTGCCACTATACTGCTCTAACCTGCCACTATACTGCTCTAACCTGCCACTATACTGCCCTAACCTGCCACTATACTGCCATAACCTTCCACTATACTGCCCTAACCTGCCACTATACTGCCATAACCTGCCACTATACTGCCATAACCTGCCACTGTACTACCCTAACCTGCCACTATACTACCCTAACCTGCCACTTTACTGCCCTAACCTGCCACTATACTGCTCTAACCTGCCACTATACTACCCTAACCTGCCACTATACTACCCTAACCTGCCACTATACTACCCTAAACTGCCCCTAAGCTGCCCTAGCCTGCCACATATAATGTGTATAGAGGTTCCTGTGTTCTTTGGGAATTGGCTGCAGGTTCATCCGTTGTTCAGATGGTTCAGTGAATGGCCAAAGGAACTGGTATTTGGCCGAGTGAACCTCCAGCTATGAAGGGAAGTGAAATGTTTAGTAGTGGCATTACAACTGCTGTTAAATGTGCCAGCTTCCTATACCCATTCACGGCAGGAGTCAGTTATTATGGCTTGGATCTGCAGCCCTGGCAGGGGCATCCCTAGGCAGGTGTGGGGGGTGCGCACCGCACCGGGCGACATCTACTGCTTGGGGTGACACTGGACCCTCTCCACGAAAAGGTAAGTTGTAAAGAAAGCCGACGATCCCCGCAGGATGGATCGGATCTGCGGATTGAGCATAATGGATCAGAGTCCAATCCATTATGCTCAATCCGCAGATCCAACCCATTCTGCGGGGATCGTCGGAGGGGGTGTCACCAAGTGTTATCGCACCAGGTGACACCAACCCTAGGGACACCCCTGCTCCCTGGACCATTTAATTGACAGTGGATTTACATTGTGGGACTTTATTATTAAAGGATTTCAAAAACTGTGTGCACATTTATTTACTTTTTACTTTTTTGTGTGAACGAAGTACCATGTACCTTTTAATTATTCACATGGTATCTGCCCCCCCCCCCCCTTGGTAAAAGGGGATGCCTGATTTTGAAAAGCCCCCACTCACAGACCCTCACAACCACTAGGCTAGGATTGTGGGGAAGAGGCCCTGGTCCTCATCAACATGAGGACAAGGTGCTTTGCCAGTGGGCTCCCCCACTGGCAATGACCCCCCATATGTTGAGGGCATATAGCCAGTAGCATCACTATGGGGGGGGGGAGGACCACACCTGAGTGACACCCGGGGAAGACTGGGCCATTCTGATGCCCCCTGAAAAGCTGCACCTCTTCCGCTGCAGACATTTAGGGCCGGCGGAAGCGGTGGAGAAGCAATCGGTCATGAATCAAAACTGAGCGGGAGATGACACAGTGCATCAGATCACAGTTTGAATGGTCCATAGAGCAGACAGAGAGGGGATCTCCTGCTGTCACACAAATTGGAGCTGAAAGGCCAGCCACTGTCAAACACTTTCTGCCTCTTGGACCAGCTCGTAGGTTAGGCGCCACTCTGGTCCAAGTTCCCGGCATGGAACCAGTGCGTTGTCCATCATAGGATCCAGGAGGTTGGACTATGTTTGACAGCAGCCGGTGTAGCATGAAGACTCTGGCGTCTCAGCTCCATGCGATGATAGATCTCCTTTCTGAATGCAAATAGAAAAACAAAAAGGGCGCACCGACCTAGTGCATTATCATTTAAAATATTTATTGAAAAAACAAGGTAAGTATTATACTAATATACGAGTTGTCAGTCCGCCCCTGTTAATGAAACCCCAAATGCAGGTTGCAAAAATTATTGGGGGGGGGGGGGGGGGTGACGCCCTGTTTTACTGCACCAGGTGACACCAGCATATAGCCTGGTATTTTTTAAAAAGGAGAATACACACTTGCTTATATATATTAATACCTCCTGCGCTTAAGATGAAGAGAAAACCTACACTAAGCTGCCAACACCCTCCTTTAAACCAAAAAGTGCATATATAGACAAGAAAAATTGGTGTAGCGCTAGGATAAATACCACTAATAACACATTTCATATAAAATGAATAATTAAATAGTCATGCATAAAACATAACCCCTATCTGGGGCACGTGAATAGATACTAGTGATGGTGACACAAAAACACCATGCAAAGGGATTCATACAGGTGACAAAGGTGCATAGATTACAGTCCACTATACACAAAAACTGCAATCCTTGAACAAGCGTGAAAGTGCACACCTAGGTACGCCCTGACGACACTTCCGGTACGCGGTGACGTCACTTCCGACGCACGCGCCATATTGGGACTCCGGGTACACCCATAACACGAGGATACAGGAGGAGCATTCGAAGGCTATATTTTTAATGTGGACATTGTAAAGCAGCTGGATTTGGCATTTGGGAGCACAGCGTCTGAGGTAGCATCCAGTGTGGACCCTACCGGCTGGTACTTGAGGATTCCACCTATAAGGTGCAAAGGCGTATTGGCCCTTGTGGTCAGTGCGGGGAGGTGAGGAGGCACTCTTACCATTTCTGGATTGTGACACCAGTGGCACCAGTGTGCACTTTCACGCTTGTTCAAGGATTGCAGTTTTTGTGTATAGTGGACTGTAATCTATGCACCTTTGTCACCTGTATGAATCCCTTTGCATGGTGTTTTTGTGTCACCATCACTAGTATCTATTCACGTGCCCCAGATAGGGGTTATGTTTTATGCATGACTATTTAATTATTCATTTTATATGAAATGTGTTATTAGTGGTATTTATCCTAGCGCTACACCAATTTTTCTTGTCTAAATACACACTTGCTTCCTCCCTTTCCTAACCAGTCAGGCCGCATGTTTAGAAACAGGACAGTTTATGTGTGTTGGGGGGGGGGGATTTACTAAAATTGGAGCACACAGAATCTGGAACAGCTGTGCATAGTAACCAATCAGCTTCCAGGTTTTAGCCCTCATGCACACTGGACGTTTTAACAACGCTGGTATCGTTAGCTTGTAAAGTCACGTTAAAAACGTGAGTTTTTTTAGCTTTTTTTAGCGTTTTAAAATTAGCGTTTAACGGCGTATTGCCACGATTAGCGGCGTTTTCCCGCATTTTTCTGCGTTAGCGTTTTTTTGCATTTTTAGCGCAGTTTTTTTAACCCCCCCCAAAATATTTTTTTGGTCAAAAAAGTCCAAAAATGCTGGTTTGTGGCGTTTTACCGCGTTTTCAGCATTAGATTGTTTTTACAGCTAAAAAACTCCACTAGTTCTGGGTTTTTTTCCAGCCAAAGAACACTGATCACAGTCTATGTGTGCATGGACACATAGGATAACATGTTGGGGGGTTTACTAGCTGTAGATAAAAACATCAAAAGCCAAAAACAGCCGCTGTAAAAATGTCAAGTGTGCATGAGGACTTATTGTCAATTCCTAATTGAAAAAGCTGAAGTTAGAAATGTATTGGTTACTATGCATAGCTGCACCAAATTCTGTGTACCCTAGTTTTAGTTAATTCCCCCCATTGTCCTGTATCTGAGCATACAGCTTGGCTGGCCAGATAAGGGAGGAAGCAAGCGTGTGTTCCACCCTTTCTGACAAATACCAGGCCATATGCCCACAGATTCTGTGTCCTCAAGGTTCAGTAAATTCCCCCCAATACGTTTTTTGATTTGGAGGATATCTAAGGTACTTGCTAACACCTTCAGCTGTGAAGCTCACATGACATTAATCGTGCTTGGAGATCCTCTAAATCCATTCTTACTTTATCTCCTTTGTTTCCACTTCTTTTGAACCAGGCAAAGATAAAGAAGGTAAGTCATTTTTTTATATGGATTTATGCAGGGCCGTCTTAATAGCATCATGGGCCCCTGGGCAAAGTAATGCACTGGGGCCCATAAAAGCCTGCCCCAATTTACACACCTACTCTCAAGAACTAAAGTATAAATAGTTGTTAGAATTAAATATATATTTATTAGTACTTTCAATTAAATTGATCTTAAACAATACAAAAATGACATAAATCAAGGATTAATCAACACAAAGGGCACCGTACAAGAGAAGTCAGGAGAGCACAGTACAGGTTTTGGGGCGCTGCCTGGGCCATCCCGGGACAGCTTAGTAAAAAGTGTGACTGTCACTGCAAATTCAGGACAGTTGACAATAAAAATGTAATACAAGATTATCAGGGGTGCCCATGCATTAAGACAGCCCTGGATTTATGAACTTGTTATCAGAAGTACTGAAATGTAAGAAAAAAACAAAACGTGAAAACAGTATTTTATAAGAAATAATTAAAAAAGAATAATATAAAAAGAAACCTAAATGTCACCCAGGTATGGTTAGAACAGCAATGGGCAAACTACGGCCCGCGGGCCATATACGGCCCGGCGGTCCTTTTAATCCGGCCCGCGGAGCGTGATACATTGGCTGTCAGGATGTGTGTAGGCGGGGCAGCGTGACGAACGTGAGGGGAGCTAGGCTCCTCTCACAGTCCGCCCTGAAGACCGGAACGGCGCAGGAACACGGCGAGAGGAACGCGCGGAGCAAAGGTAAGTGAATTGACACAGGGGGGACTTGGCTTACTACTTGGGGGGGAATAGTACTATGGGGGATGAAATACTATATGAGGGATGAATTAATATGGGGGATAAATTAATATGGGGAATGAATTACTATAGGGGGGATGAATTACTATAGGGGGGATGAATTACTATATGGGGGATGAATTACTATGGGGGATGAATTACTATATGGGGGATGAATTACTATGGGGGATGAATTACTATATGGGGGATGAATTACTATGGGGGATGAATTACTATATGGGGGATGAATTACTATATGGGGGATGAATTACTATGGGGGATGAATTACTATGGGGGATGAATTACTATAGGGGGGATGAATTACTATATGGCGGATGAATTACTATGGGGGATGAATTACTATGGGGGATGAATTACTATATGGGGGATGAATTACTATGGGGGATGAATTACTATATGGGGGATGAATTACAATGGGGGATGAATTACTATATGGGGATGAATTACTATGGGGGATGAATTACTATATGGGGGATGAATTACTATGGGGGATGAATTACTATATGGGGGATTAATTACTATGCTTACTATGGGGGAATATTACTATACTTACTATGGATGACACATACACATCATTCATCTACTCTTGGTCCGGCCCCAATATATGAACCTATTGCGGCCCTCAAGTCAAAAAGTTTGCCCACCCCTGGGTTAGAATCTATTTTAAAGTGTTTGTAAACCAAGAATGTAATTTTCAGTATGTTTAGTATCATGAATCACTGTATAAAATTTTTTCAAGGAAATCATTATTAAATCTGTTGTAAAAATTTTTACCTGGAGGTCCTCAATCCCTAAAGTCACTAGCCCAACACACCAGTGTTATGTAGTAATTGTACATGATCTCGATTTTTATACATCTTTAAAAGGTCT
The DNA here is from genome assembly GCF_062004578.1 of Staurois parvus. Taxonomy (NCBI): domain Eukaryota; kingdom Metazoa; phylum Chordata; class Amphibia; order Anura; family Ranidae; genus Staurois; species Staurois parvus. The sequence continues at coordinate 545,677 of NW_028317980.1, read as the reverse complement.
TTTTCATATTCACTTGCCTTCCATAACTACGTGCAATTAAAGGGAACCTGTCACAAACAAAATAAGAATGTCAAAAGAGCGGAAGGCAAAGGTTCATTGTGAACTTTATGCGCTTCATAAAAACCTTAAGGCACAAAGGGAGCTCCCTCTTCATACTCCTCCATTTTAGTTAGATCTAGAACCTTAGCCACACCTTTCGATACTTTCTTAAAAAATTATGCTTTTGCAAAGCATTGGTGGCCAATCATTTTTCTAGTTTTGAGGATATAAAAGGTTCTTGTAATGCATGTGAAGATCTTGAAGTCACTCCCTTTGTATCGTTTAATGCAATCTGTCACCAAATCCTAATTTTTGTCATACTGGCACAGTCAGCTCCCCAGACCACCCATGAGCTATGATATTACATCATGTGATCCACACTGGGGGCTCTGGTTTTCTAAGCTCATTCCCAATAGCATAGGAACCAGTCTGGGAAAAAACACCACTGCAGAAGTTATTGGTAGATCTTGAATTTTTGACACACACCCTACTCTTCCACCTGTAGGCCGTGTACCGGGGTGGGCTCCCCAGGATACAGTGACATCACAAACAAGGAAAGCAACCCCAACAGCAGCTTTTGCCACAACAGAATTTTACTTAGATGTGGCAAGTAAACACAACCACAAATGCTGGGAACATACAATAAATTTACATACACCCAGCCCAAAGGCTGAGACCCTTGTGCTGCACAGCACGGCGCCACCTGATGGATGAAGGTAGAAAGTGAAGTCATTTACCTACTGGGGGGCACAACTAAGCTGCCACACCTTACCTGTTATTACCCTAAAAGAGCAGGAATCAGTTCCGGTTTACTCGGAAATACACGGCACCATTTGTTTTTTAAGAAAAGCATTCAATCACACTGATCTTGGTGTGATTGAATGCTTTTAAGGGAAGAGGAGCAATTTAGGGTCTTGTTGACCCCAGATCCCTCCATAAAGACTACCTGTTTGTCGCTGGAGTTTGAGCCGTTATACTGGGATAATGCTGCAGCTGCACCGTTTTTTTTTAGAGCCATGGTCATCTCGAGGCTTTACCGGGATCTCCTGTCCCACTGAGAGTCCTGATCAACCAACTGGCGCTACCGCAAGCTGGTCACAGAGCCAAACAAAGAATGGCTCTGTTACATAGTAACCTGGAAGCAATGACCTGACATCACTTTCCGTTTACTCAGGCATACACAGAGCCATTTCTAAAAAAACAAAGCATTCAATCGCACCAATCTTGGTGCGATTGAATGCTTTTAAGGGCAGAGATTTTATTGACCTCAGATCCCTCCATAAAGAGTACCTGTCACATGCCTATTGTCACAAGGGGACATTCCTTGTGGCAGCAATAAAAGTAGTCCAAAAAATTATTTTAAGCGACAGTGTAAAAATAAAATAAATAAATAAAAAAACGAAAACGCCCCTGTCCCCTTCTGCTTGTGCACAAAGGTGAATGCACGCGTCAGTCCTGCACGCATGCAAACGGCAATCGTCCCACACATGTGAGGTATCTCCGTTATTGTTAGATCACGGGCAGTAATTCTAGCACCAGACCTCCTCTGTAACTCTAAAGTGGTAACCTGCAAAGGCTTTTAAAGTGTCATCTATGGATAGGTCAGTTTGCACCTTTTATTGCCGCTGCATGGGCATGCAAAATTTTAAATCGTGACATGTTTGGTATCTGTTTACTTGGCGTAACACCGTCTTTTATATCTTATCCAAAAAATTGGGTTAAGTATTGTGTTTTTTTGCATTAAAATCCATAACATTTATGTTTTCCCCAAACCGCTGCGCAAATACCATGTGACATAACAAATTGCAATTTTTTATTCTCTAGGGCCTCTGCATTTAAAAAAAATATAATGTTTGGGGGGGGTTTTAAGACATTTTCTAGCAACAAAATACTGATTGTTACATGTAAACAAAAAGTGCCAGAAAGGGCTTGGTCTTCAAGAGGGTAGCTAAGTGCACCAATCTTGGTCTTTAAAACCTTAGCTGTGACTATTTTCCATTCCTCCACATAATAAAGGGAACCTGTCACACACAAGGACTGCACAAACTAAAGAGTGGGTTGCAAACTTTCTTTTAAGCTAAGTTTTTTTACTTCCATATAATTTTTATAGCAAGAAGCTAGCTTCTTCATCATTTTCCTTGATGTTTAGGTCAGTATAGAACTTAAGTAGTGACCCCCCCCCCCCCCACACACACACACACACACTTTCTCACACACCTATAACTCTGCATTGGTAGACAATAATTCTGGTTTGAAGCTATGAAAGGTACCTAAAAGGTATTTTAAGATCTGAAACTCTCTCCCTTTGCATCCCTCAATGCAATATGCCACCAAAACCTATGCTGGATGCTCTGTTTCCTAAAGTGATTCTGATAGTAGAAGAACCAGCCTGGGAACTAAAGCAAGGTACAGCAGTTAGTGGTAGATCTTAAATCATTGAAACACACCCTACTTTTCCACAAACCAAGACAGTGCATTAGTAGCCAAGAGGTTTACTGAGGATATGTAAGGTATTTGCTAACATCTTCTGCATCTGTCAGTTGAAAAGGACACATGACTTTAACGCTTAGAGTTCTTCTGAATACTTTCTTACTTTCAGAAGTTAAGTCCTTTCTTTCTATGGACTTGTCAATATGTGATCAGCAGCACTAAAAGCGTCTAAAGAGAAAGACACATTTCAATAATAACTATATTTGAAACATAGTCCTCCTAGATTGTAAGCTCCCAGGATCAGGGCCCTCCTATCCCTCTTGTATTGAACAGTATTGTTGCTGTATTGTCTCCCTTTATATTGTAAAGCGCTGAGCAAACTGGCGCTATATAAATCCTGTCTAATAATATTAATAGTTCACTGAATTGTCACAGTCATACCCAGGGGTGGACTGACAACTCATGGGGCTACCAGGCAATAGGGGATCATGGGGCCCCTGTGTCCTTGCCCAAACTCAAAAAAGCCTATGAAAAACATACCAGGGGCATTTCATGGGGCCCCCTACTGACCCCGGGCCCTCAGGCAGTGCCCGAGTTTCCAAATGGTCAGTCCACCCCTGGTCATACCATGTAACCCAAGCTGGGGGTTCATTTGTCTTTTAATATGTGATATTTTTAACTGTGATTTAAACAAAAAGTCGCATATCTCATCCTCCATCCCTAAGATCACCAGCCCAACACAGCATGGTTATGTAGCAATTGTACTTGTTATATCAGTTTTACAAAGGTTCAACAGAGATCATCATTTAATGGCCTTCCCTAACTATTAACCCCTAACCTAATTCCTCCATGCAATTAAAGGGAACCTGTCAGAGGTAGGAACTGCTCAGAATGTCTAAAGAGCAGATATCAAAGGTTCCTGTAAGCTTCCCTTTATGTCTTTCATATCATTTTTAGATCACCAATGGAGCTCCACAATCACATTCCTTGACTTTATTACAATCTAGAATTGTTTTAAGTGCTCTCACAAACTTACAAATCTGTGTTAGTGGCCAATAATTTTTCTGGATTTTACAATATGAAAGGTTCTTTGGCAAGTGCAGATCCAGAACTCTCTCGCTCTGCATCCCTCAATACAACGTACCACCAAAGCCCTATATTGACAGAGCAGCACAGTCAGGTCCCCAGATCACCCATGAGCTATGATGTCATACCATGTGATCCATACCGGGGGTTCCCTTTCCTAAAGTCATTCTGAAAACTGGCCTGGGAACGTAACTAAACTACAGCAGTTACTGGTAGTCTTTGAATCTTCAACACATACCCTACTCTTCCACCAACCGAAGACAGTTGGTAGCCATTAACACCCAATGAGTTTACTCATTTGTAGGGTATGTGAGGTACATGCTAACACCTTCAGCTGTAGTTGCCCTCTGTATCCATATCTGTATGTGTCAGTTGTATAGTACATATGACATTAACCAAGCTTAGAGCCCTTCTAAATCCTTTCTAACTTTGTTTTCTTTTTTGTTCTGCTTCATTAAAATAAGACAAAGGTCCAGAAGGTAAGTCCTTTCTTTCTATGGCTTTGTCAATATTATTATTATTATTATTATAGAGGATTTATATAGCGCCAACGGTTTGCTTTGTGCTTTACATTATAGTGGGAGACAATACAGTAACAATACAGTTCAATACAAGAGGGGATTGAGGGCCCTGCTCCTTGGAGCTTACAATCTAGGAGGGAGGGGTGAATGGTACAATAGGTTTAAAACTGTGGGGGATGGAGTGGTTGGAAGAGTAGAGGATAGGCCTCCCTGAAGAGATAGGTTTTCAGTGATCGCCTAAAGGTAGAGTAGGTGATAGTCTGATAGATTTGGGTAGGGAATTCCAGAGGATGGTTGACGCCCTGGAGAAGTCTTGGAGATGAGCATGGGAGGAGGAGATAAGGGAGCAAGAGAGTAGGAGGTCTTGCGAGGAGCCGAGTGTAGGGGTTGGGTGATATTTAGAGATAAGATTGGATATGTAAATTGGGGCAGTGTTGTGAATGGCTTTGTATGTCATAGTTAGTGTTTTGAATTTTATCCATTGGGCAACTGGGAGCCAGTGGAGGGATTGGCAGAGAGGGGTGGCAGATACAGAACAGTTAGTGAGGTGGATGAGTCTGGCGGCAGCGTTCATGATAGACTGGAGGGGGGATAGCCTGTGATGGGGTAGGCCAATGAGGAGGGAGCTACAATAGTCGAGGCGTGATATGACAAGGGAGTGGATAAGTTGCTTAGTGGTGTCCAGGGTTAGGAATGGTCGTATCTGGGAGATGTTGCGGAGGTGAAGTCTACATGATTTTGCCAGCAATTGGATCTGGGGCTGGAAGGACAGATGGGAGTCTAGGATTACACCTAGTACCTGTCAGGGATGCAGGTGTGACCAGAAGTGTGTGGACTGACACAGGGAAACGCAGGCTTCAGATATGGTATAAATAAGACAATTTATTAAGACTAACAATACAATATAAACGCAGTGCACCAAACCCCAAGCTAACACAAATACATACAACAAGGTGAAACAAACCCAAACCTAAACCGATACAGACACACAGGTACATACACATATAGAGCACAACGTCGTCAGGCAAGCTGGGTCGATAACTATCGGGCAGGTAGGTACAGGAGGAGCAGGCGGAGAGAATGGTCAGGGTCACAAGCCAGGGATCAAAACAGGAGAAGTCAGCAGAGGTCAGGATCAGGCAGGGTCTGCAACAAGTCAGGCAGAGGCAGAAACAGGAATAGGAACAGGAACGCAGGTTACAAGATACAGGGGCCCATGGAAAAACACACACCAAGGCCCAGACTGCAGATCTGGCCATCCCTTAAATACACCTGCAATCAGCCCCAGGTGATGGCTAATTGCCGAAGTGAACCTCTGGTTGTTGAGAGCACCCGCTGGCCAGCCCTGGTACTGCAGCCCACAAGGCAGGTGAGTCCCACCACTATTGGCAAGTCCATTCCTGACAGTACCCCCCCCCCTCAAGGAGCAGCCTCAGGATGCTCCAAACAGTCCTAGCTGGGCAAAATGTTCCACCGCCCGGGTCCGGTGACTGGTGGGATATCAAAGACTGGCACATCGGGCTGGGCACCAGACGGAGGCACTTCGAGCTGGGCACCGGACGGAGGCACTTCGAGCTGGACACCGGACGGAGGCACTTCGAGCTGGACACCGGACGGAGGCACTTCGAGCTGGACACCGGACGGAGGCACTTCGGGCTGGGCACCAGACGGAGGCACTTCGAGCTGGACACCGGACAGAGGCACTTCGGGCTGGGCACCGGATGGAGGCACGTCAGGCTGGGCACCGGATGGAGGCACATCAGGCTGGACGCCGGATCACCAGGCGGAGCAGCGAGCTCCGGGCCACCAGGCGGAGTAGCAGGCACCGGGCCCCCAGGCGGAGCGGCGGGCACCGGGCAACCAGGCAGGGCGGCAGGCAGCGGGCCCCCAGGCGGAGCGGCGGGCACTGGGCCCCCAGGCGGAGCGGCGGGCACCGGGCCTCCAGGTGGAGCAGCGGCCACCAGGCCACCAGGCAGGGCAGCAGGCACCGGGCCACCAGGCAGAGCAGCAGGCACCGGGCCACCAGGTGGAGCAGCAGGCACCAGGCCACTAGGCAGGGCGGCGGGCACCGGGCCACCAGGTAGAGCAGCGGGCACCGGGCCCCCAGGCAGGGCGGCGGGCACCGGGCCACCAGGCGGAGCAGCAGGCACCGGGCCCCCAGGCGGAGCGGCGGGCATCGGGCAACCAGGCAGGGCGGCAGGCACCGGGCCATCTGGCTCGACAGCGGGCATCGGGTCACCAGGTACAACAGCGGGCACCGGGTCATCAGACATTGGATCGTCTTGCTCAACCACAGGCACCAGGTCATCTGGCTCAACAGCGGGCATCTGGTCACCAGGCACGACAGCGGGCATCGGGTCACCAGGCATCACAGTGGGCACTGGGTCATCAGGCATTGGATCGTCTGGCAAGACTGCGGGCACCGAGTCGTCTGGCAAGACTGCGGGCACCGAGTCGTCTGGCAAGACTGCGGGCACCAAGTCAACTGGCGGAACAGCAGGCATCGAGTCGTCTGGCAAGACTGCGGGCACCGAGTCGTCTGGCAAGACTGCGGGCACCGAGTCGTCTGGCAAGACTGCGGGCACCGAGTCGCACTGTGATGGACATGCTGCATAGTGCTCATGAAAACAATCTGGATCATCCTCCAACAACCATACCAGTGATTCCACTTGATCCACACTAAATGGGGGAAAAAAGTCATCCCTGCTTTCAGGTGTACAGGACCGAGCCAACTCAGCACAAACCTGGATCAATGGCTGCACCTCAGAAAACTCTGTGCCCTGATCAACTAGACAATGAGCGATCCTTATACACTCTAGCAGTTGATCCCGGGTATACTCCTTAAGAGTCTGATAAGCATAGTCTTTGTCATCAAACACTAGCAGAGATAAATACACCACCTCATCAAGATCCATCCTTCCCAGCAACAATAAGCCAAGATGGCCTCCCTGTGCAGCCACTTTTGGTCAGGTTTGTGGCCTTGGTGTAATGTCAGGGATGCGGGAGTGACCAGAAGTGTGTGGACTGACACAGGGAAACGCAGACTTCAGATATGGTATAAATAAGACAATTTATTAAAGACTAACAAAACGCAGTGCACCTAACCCCAAGCTAACACAAATACATACAACAAGGTGAAACAAACCCAAACCTAAACTGATACAGATACACAGGTACATACACATATAGAGCACAACGTCGTCAGGCAAGCTGGGTCGATAACTATCGGGCAGTTAGGTACAGGAGGAGCAGGCGGAGAGAATGGTCAGGGTCACAAGCCAGGGATCAAAACAGGAGAAGTCAGCAGAGGTCAGGATCAGGCAGGGTCTGCAACAAGTCAGGCAGAAACAGGAACAGGAACAGGAACGCAGGTTACAAGATACAGGGGCCCATGGAAAAACACACACCAAGGCCCAGACTGCAGGTCTGGCCATCCCTTAAATACACCTGCAATCAGCCCCAGGTGATGGCTAATTGCCGAAGTGAACCTCTGGTTGTTGAGAGCACCCGCTGGCCAGCCCTGGTACTGCAGGCCACAAGGCAGGTGAGTTGCACCACTATTGGCAAGTCCATTCCTGACAGTACCCTGGCATGAGGGGATGGACTGATGATTGTGTTATCGATATTTATGGTGAAGTCAGTGGAGGTGGCACAGGCAGGGGGGAATACTAGGAGCTCAGTTTTGGAAAGGTTGAGTTTGAGGACGTGGAGTGACATCCAAGCCGATATGTCACTTAGTAGGCTAGCGATGCGGGTGGAGACTGAAGGGGTGAGGTGAGGGGTAGACAGATAGATTTGCATGTCATCAGCAGAGAGATGGTAATTGAAGCCGTGGGAGTTTATCAAGTGACCAAGGGAGGAGGTGCAGATGGAGAAGAGAAGGGGTCCAAGGACAGAACCTTGAGGGACACCTACATAGAGAGGGAGTGAAGAGGAGGTGGTAGCATTATAGGTAACACTAAAGGAGCACTGTGATAGATAGGATATGTGATCAGCAGGACTAAAAGCATCTAAAGAGAAAGACACATTTCAATAACTATATTTGGAGCATAGTTCATTTTATTGTCACAGCCATACCATGTAACCCAAGCTGGGGGTTCAGTTGTCTTTTAATATTTGATATTTTTATTGTAATTTAAACAAAAAAATTTGCATATCTCATCCTCCATCCCTAAGATTACCAGCCCAACACAGCATGGTTATTTAGCAATTGTACGTGTTATATCAGTTTTACAAAGGTTCAACAGAGACCATCATTTAATGGCCTTCCCTAACTATTTACCCCTAATCTAATTCCTCCATGCAGTTAAAGAGAACCTGTCAGAGGTAGGAACTGCTCAGAATGTCTAAAGAGCAGATATCAAAGATTCCTGTAAGCCATTAGCAGCCAATGCGTTTACTCATTTGGAGGGTATGTGAGGTACATGCTAACACCTGCAGCTGTAGTTCCCCTCTGTATCCATATCTGTATCTGTCAGTTGGACAGTACATATGACATTAACCAAGCTTTGAGCCCTTCTAAATCCTTTCTTACTTTGTTTTCTTTTTGTTCTGCTCCATTAAAAAAAGAGAAAGGTCCAGAAGGTAAGTCTTTTCTTTATATGGCTTTGTCAATATGTTTAAATAAAATACTGGAGTTGGAAAAATTGCAACTAAATGTCTTGTAGTTATGGTTTGGATCTATGTTAAATTGAAAATCCACCCAGAATCTATGTTGTAGTATGTTTGGTACCATGATTTACTGTAAACACTTTTCTTGAGGAAATTGTTCCTATGTGAATCTCTTGCAAAGTTTCTTACCTGGAGGTCCTCCCAGTAGCAGCACTTCCTGTTGCAGGCCAAGCTTTCCCTTTTTGGTAAATTTTAGGACTATTTAATTTTTGAGAAGATTTTAGGTTTATGTATGCAATAAGTGTACAAACTAATAATATGGGATGAAGATTCACACAACCTTAACCCTCAATTTAAACCTTTGTGCAATTGAATCTCATTAGAAAATGTATGAATCGTAGGTAAATTTTGTGTGAATCTTGGGTAAAAACATTTCTTTAAAAAGTCCTTCATGACTAAAAAGCAGGATCTAAACATTGCTTGTAAGAAGCTTCAGAGTACTCTACAGCAGTTAATCACACTCATCCTGATCTACATAAACCTCAACTCTGACCTAGATCTTTGCCATGTACCCTCTACTCTTCCACAACCAATGGCAGGGCATCAGTAGTCAATTGGTTTTTTTGGTTTGGAGATTTTATAAGCTAACTGCAGGTTATTCCAGCTCTTACTCCTCCCAACATCTGTCTAAAGAGAAAGACATATTTCGATAATAACTATATTTGGAACATAGTTCATTTTATTGTCACAGCCATACCATGTAACCCAAGCTGGGGGTTCAGTTGTCTTTTAATATTTGATATTTTTAATTCTAATTTAAAAAAAAAAAAGTTGCATATCTCATCCTCCATCCCTAAGATCACCAGCCCAACACAGCATGGTTATGTAGCTATTGTACGTGTTATATCAGTTTTACAAAGGTTCAACAGAGATCATCATTTAATGGCCTTCCCCAACTATTAACCCCTAACCTAATTCCTCCATGCAATTGAAGGAAACCTGTCAGAGGTAGGAACTGCTCAGAGTGTCTAAAGAGCAGATATCAAAGGTTCCTGTAAGCTACCCTTTATGTCTTTTATAGAATTTTTAGACCACCAATGGAGCTTCACAATCACATTCCTTGACTTTATTTCAATCTAGAATTGTTTTAAGATCTCTCACAAACCTACAAATCTGCATTAGTGGCCAATCATTTTTCTGGGTTTTAGAATAATAAAGGTTCTTCGGCATGCGCAGATCCAGAACTCTCTCGCTCTGCATCCCTCAATGCAACGTACTACCAAAGCACTATTTTGACAGAGCAGTACAGTCAGGTCCCCAGATCACCATGAGCTATGATGTCATACCATGTGATCCATGCCAGGGGTTCCCTTTCCTAAAGTCATTTTGATAGTAGGATAACTGGCCTGGGAATGTAACCAAACTACAACAGTTATTGGTAGTTATTGAATCATTCACACATACCCTACTCTTCCACCAACCAAAGACAGTTGGTGGCCATTAACAGCCAATGTGTTTACTCATTTGGAGGGTATGTGAGGTACATGCTAACACCTTCAGCTGTAGTTTCCCTCTGTATCCATATCTGTATGTGTCAGTTGGACAGTACATATGACATTAACCAAGATTAGAGCCCTTCTAAATAATTTCTTACTTTGTTTTCTTTTTTGTTTTGCTTCATTAAAAAAAGAGAAAAAGCCAGGAGGTAAGTCCTTTCTTTCTATGGCTTTGTCAATATGTGATCAGCAGCACTGAAATGAAAAATGTTTAAATAAAATACTGAAGTTTGAAAAATTGCAACTAAATGTCGCGTATTTATGGTTTGGATCTATGCTAAATTGAAAATCAGACCACAATCTACTTTTTAGTATGTATGGTACCAAGATTCACTGTATACAATTTTCTTGAGGAAATTGTTCCTATGTGAATCTCTTGCAAAGTTTCTTACCTGGAGGTCCTCCCAGTAGCAGCACTTCCTGTTGCAGGCCAAGCTTTCCCTTTTTGGTCCATTTTAGGACTATTTAATCTTTGAGAAGATTTTAGGTTTATGTATTCTTTAAGTCTACAAACTAACAATATGGGAAGAAGATTCACACAACCTTAACCCTCAATTTACACATTTGTCCAATTGAATCTCATTAAAAAATGTATGAATCGTAGGTAAATGTTGTGTGAATCTTGGTTAAAAACATTTTTTTAAAAAGTCCTTCATGACTAAAAAGCAGGATCTAAAGTTGCTTGTAAGAAGCTTCAAAGTACTCTAAAGCAGTTAATCACACTCATCCTGATCTACATAAACCTCAACTCTGACCTAGATCTTTGCCATGTACCCTCTGCTCTTCCACAACCAATGGCAGGGCATCAGTAGCCAATTCGTTTTTTTGGAGATTTATAAGGTAACTGCAGGTTATTCCAGCTCTTACTCCTCCCAACATCTGTCTAAAGAGAAAGGCAAATTTCGATAATAACTATATTTGGAACATAGTTCATTTTATTGTCACAGCCATACCATGTAACCCAAGTTGGGGGTTCAATTGTCTTTTAATATCTGATATTTTTATTTGTAATTTAAACAAAAAATGTTGCATATCTCATCCTCCATCCCTAAGATCACCAGCCCAACACAGCATGGTTATGTAGCAATTGTACGTGTTATATCAGTTTTACAAAGGTTCAACAGACATCATCATTTAATGGCCTTCCCTAACTATTAACCCCTAACTTTATTCCTACATGCAATTAAAGGGAACCTGTCAGAGGTAGGAACTGCTCAGAATGTCTAAAGAGCAGATATCAAAGATTCCTGTAAGCTACCTTTTATGTCTTTCATAGACTTTTTAGACCACAAATGGAGCTCCTCAATCATATTCCTTGACTTTATTTCAATCTATAATTGTTTTAAGTGCTTTCACAAACCTACAAATCTGCATAAGTGGCCAATCATTTTTCTGGGTTTTAGAATATGAAAGGTTCTTTGGCATGCGCAGATCCAGAACTCTCTTGCTCCGCATCCCTCAATGCAACGTACCACCAAATCCCTATTCTGACAGACCAGCACAGTCAGGTCCCCAGAACACCCATGAGCTATGATATCATACCATGTAATCCATGCCAGGGGCTCCCTTTCCTAAATTCATTCTGATAGTAGGAAAACTGGCCTGGGAATGTAACCAAACTAAAGCAGTTACTGGTAGTAGTTGAATCTTCAACACATACCCTACTCTTCCACCAACCGAAGAAAGTTGGTAGTCATTAAGAGTCAATGAATTTACTCATTTGGAGGGTATGTGAGGTACATGCTAACACCTTCAGCTGTAGTTCCCCTCTGTATCCATATCTGTATGTGTCAGTTGGACAGTACATATGACATTAACCAAGCTTAGAGCCCTTCTAAATAATTTCTTACTTTGTTTTCTCTTTTGTTTTGCTCCATTAAAAAAAGAGAAAAAGCCAGAAGGTAAGTCCTTTCTTTCTATGGCTTTGTCAATATGTGATCAGCAGCACTGAAATGAAAAATGTTTAAATAAAATACTGAAGTTGGAAAAATTGCAACTAAATGTCGCGTAATTATGGTTTGGATCTCTGTTAAATTGAAAATCAGCCCACAATCTACTTTTTAGTATGTTTGGTACCATGATTCACTGTATACAATTTTCTTGAGGAAATTGTTCCTATGTGAATCTCTTGCAAAGTTTCTTACCTGGATGTCCTCCCAGTAGCAGCACTTCCTGTTGCAGGCTAAGCTTTTAGGACTATTTAATTTTTGAGAAGATTTTAGGTTTATGTATGCTTTAAGTCTACAAACTAACAATATGGGATGAAGATTCACACAACCTTAACCCTCAATTTACAGATTTGTCCAATTGAATCTCATTAAAAAATGTATGAATCGTAGGTAAATGTTGTGTGAATCTTGGTTAAAAACATTTTTTTAAAAAGTCTTTCATGACTAAAAAGCAGGATCTAAACATTGCTTGTAAGAAGCTTCAAAGTACTCTAAAGCAGTTAATTGCACTAATCCTGATCTACATAAACCTCAACTCTGACCTAGATCTTTGCCATGTACCCTCTACTCTTCCACAACCAATGGCAGGGCATCAGTAGTCAATTGGTTTTTTTGGTTTGGAGATTTTATAAGCTAACTGCAGGTTATTCCAGCTCTTACTCCTCCCAACATCTGTCTAAAGAGAAAGACATATTTCGATAATAACTATATTTGGAACATAGTTCATTTTATTGTCACAGCCATACCATGTAACCCAAGCTGGGGGTTCAGTTGTCTTTTAATATTTGATATTTTTAATTGTAATTTAAAAAAAAAAAGTTGCATATCTCATCCTCCATCCCTAAGATCACCAGCCCAACACAGCATGGTTATGTAGCAATTGTACGTGTTATATCAGTTTTACAAAGGTTCAACAGAGATCATCATTTAATGGCCTTCCCCAACTATTAATCCCTAACCTAATTCCTCCATGCAATTGAAGGAAACTTGTCAGAGGTAGGAACTGCTCAGAGTGTCTAAAGAGCAAATATCAAAGGTTCCTGTAAGCTACCCTTTATGTCTTTTATAGAATTTTTAGACCACCAATGGAGCTTCACAATCACATTCCTTGACTTTATTTCAATCTAGAATTGTTTTAAGATCTCTCACAAACCTAGAAATCTGCATTAGTGGCCAATCATTTTTCTGGGTTTTAGAATAATAAAGGTTCTTCGGCATGCACAGATCCAGAACTCTCTCGCTCTGCATCCCTCAATGCAACGTACTACCAAAGCACTATTTTGACAGAGCAGTACAGTCAGGTCCCCAGATCACCATGAGCTATGATGTCATACCATGTGATCCATGCCAGGAGTTCCCTTTCCTAAAGTCATTTTGATAGTAGGATAACTGGCCTGGGAATGTAACCAAACTACAACAGTTATTGGTAGTTATTGAATCATTAACACATACCCTACTCTTCCACCAACCAAAGACAGTTGGTGGCCATTAACAGCCAATGTGTTTACTCATTTGGAGGGTATGTGAGGTACATGCTAACACCTTCAGCTGTAGTTTCCCTCTGTATCCATATCTGTATGTGTCAGTTGGACAGTACATATGACATTAACCAAGCTTAGAGCCCTTCTAAATAATGTCTTACTTTGTTTTCTTTTTGTTTTGCTTCATTAAAAAAAGAGAAAAAGCCAGAAGGTAAGTCCTTTCTTTCTATGGCTTTGTCAATATGTGATCAGCAGCACTGAAATGAAAAATGTTTAAATAAAATACTGGAGTTGGAAAAATTGCAACTAAATGTCTTGTAGTTATGGTTTGGATCTATGTTAAATTGAAAATCCACCCAGAATCTATGTTGTAGTATGTTTGGTACCATGATTTACTGTAAACACTTTTCTTGAGGAAATTGTTCCTATGTGAATCTCTTGCAAAGTTTCTTACCTGGAGGTCCTCCCAGTAGCAGCACTTCCTGTTGCAGGCCAAGCTTTCCCTTTTTGGTCCATTTTAGGACTATTTAATCTTTGAGAAGATTTTAGGTTTATGTATTCTTTAAGTCTACAAACTAACAATATGGGAAGAAGATTCACACAACCTTAACCCTCAATTTACACATTTGTCCAATTGAATCTCATTAAAAAATGTATGAATCGTAGGTAAATGTTGTGTGAATCTTGGTTAAAAACATTTTTTAAAAAAGTCCTTCATGACTAAAAAGCAGGATCTAAAGTTGCTTGTAAGAAGCTTCAAAGTACTCTAAAGCAGTTAATCACACTCATCCTGATCTACATAAACCTCAACTTTGACCTAGATCTTTGCCATGTACCCTCTGCTCTTCCACAACCAATGGCAGCACATCTGTAGCCAATTCGTTTTTTTGGTTTGGAGATTTATAAGGTAACTGCAGGTTATTCCAGCTCCTACTCCTCCCAACATCTGTCTAAAGAGAAAGGCAAATTTCGATAATAACTATATTTGGAACATAGTTCATTTTATTGTCACAGCCATACCATGTAACCCAAGTTGGGGGTTCAATTGTCTTTTAATATCTGATATTTTTATTTGTAATTTAAACAAAAAATGTTGCATATCTCATCCTCCATCCCTAAGATCACCAGCCCAACACAGCATGGTTATGTAGCAATTGTACGTGTTATATCAGTTTTACAAAGGTTCAACAGACATCATCATTTAATGGCCTTCCCTAACTATTAACCCCTAACTTTATTCCTACATGCAATTAAAGGGAACCTGTCAGAGGTAGGAACTGCTCAGAATGTCTAAAGAGCAGATATCAAAGATTCCTGTAAGCTACCTTTTATGTCTTTCATAGACTTTTTAGACCACAAATGGAGCTCCTCAATCATATTCCTTGACTTTATTTCAATCTATAATTGTTTTAAGTGCTTTCACAAACCTACAAATCTGCATAAGTGGCCAATCATTTTTCTGGGTTTTAGAATATGAAAGGTTCTTTGGCTTGCGCAGATCCAGAACTCTCTTGCTCCGCATCCCTCAATGCAACGTACCACCAAATCCCTATTCTGACAGACCAGCACAGTCAGGTCCCCAGAACACCCATGAGCTATGATGTCATACCATGTAATCCATGCCAGGGGCTCCCTTTCCTAAATTCATTCTGATAGTAGGAAAACTGGCCTGGGAATGTAACCAAACTACAGCAGTTACTGGTAGTAGTTGAATCTTCAACACATACCCTACTCTTCCACCAACCGAAGAAAGTTGGTAGTCATTAAGAGTCAATGAATTTACTCATTTGGAGGGTATGTGAGGTACATGCTAACACCTTCAGCTGTAGTTCCCCTCTGTATCCATATCTGTATGTGTCAGTTGGACAGCACATATGACATTAACCAAGCTTAGAGCCCTTCTAAATAATTTCTTACTTTGTTTTCTCTTTTGTTTTGCTCCATTAAAAAAAGAGAAAAAGCCAGAAGGTAAGTCCTTTCTTTCTATGGTTTTGTCAATATGTGATCAGCAGCACTGAAATGAAAAATGTTTAAATAAAATACTGAAGTTGGAAAAATTGCAACTAAATGTCGCGTAATTATGGTTTGGATCTCTGTTAAATTGAAAATCAGCCCACAATCTACTTTTTAGTATGTTTGGTACCATGATTCACTGTATACAATTTTCTTGAGGAAATTGTTCCTATGTGAATCTCTTGCAAAGTTTCTTACCTGGATGTCCTCCCAGTAGCAGCACTTCCTGTTGCAGGCTAAGCTTTTAGGACTATTTAATTTTTGAGAAGATTTTAGGTTTATGTATGCTTTAAGTCTACAAACTAACAATATGGGATGAAGATTCACACAACCTTAACCCTCAATTTACAGATTTGTCCAATTGAATCTCATTAAAAAATGTATGAATCGTAGGTAAATGTTGTGTGAATCTTGGTTAAAAACATTTTTTTAAAAAGTCTTTCATGACTAAAAAGCAGGATCTAAACATTGCTTGTAAGAAGCTTCAAAGTACTCTAAAGCAGTTAATTGCACTAATCCTGATCTACATAAACCTCAACTCTGACCTAGATCTTTGCCATGTACCCTCTACTCTTCCACAACCAATGGCAGGGCATCAGTAGTCAATTGGTTTTTTTGGTTTGGAGATTTTATAAGCTAACTGCAGGTTATTCCAGCTCTTACTCCTCCCAACATCTGTCTAAAGAGAAAGACATATTTCGATAATAACTATATTTGGAACATTGTTCATTTTATTGTCACAGCCATACCATGTAACCCAAGCTGGGGGTTCAGTTGTCTTTTAATATTTGATATTTTTAATTGTAATTTAAAAAAAAAAAGTTGCATATCTCATCCTCCATCCCTAAGATCACCAGCCCAACACAGCATGGTTATGTAGCAATTGTACGTGTTATATCAGTTTTACAAAGGTTCAACAGAGATCATCATTTAATGGCCTTCCCCAACTATTAATCCCTAACCTAATTCCTCCATGCAATTGAAGGAAACTTGTCAGAGGTAGGAACTGCTCAGAGTGTCTAAAGAGCAAATATCAAAGGTTCCTGTAAGCTACCCTTTATGTCTTTTATAGAATTTTTAGACCACCAATGGAGCTTCACAATCACATTCCTTGACTTTATTTCAATCTAGAATTGTTTTAAGATCTCTCACAAACCTAGAAATCTGCATTAGTGGCCAATCATTTTTCTGGGTTTTAGAATAATAAAGGTTCTTCGGCATGCACAGATCCAGAACTCTCTCGCTCTGCATCCCTCAATGCAACGTACTACCAAAGCACTATTTTGACAGAGCAATACAGTCAGGTCCCCAGATCACCATGAGCTATGATGTCATACCATGTGATCCATGCCAGGGGTTCCCTTTCCTAAAGTCATTTTGATAGTAGGATAACTGGCCTGGGAATGTAACCAAACTACAACAGTTATTGGTAGTTATTGAATCATTAACACATACCCTACTCTTCCACCAACCAAAGACAGTTGGTGGCCATTAACAGCCAATGTGTTTACTCATTTGGAGGGTATGTGAGGTACATGCTAACACCTTCAGCTGTAGTTTCCCTCTGTATCCATATCTGTATGTGTCAGTTGGACAGTACATATGACATTAACCAAGCTTAGAGCCCTTCTAAATAATGTCTTACTTTGTTTTCTTTTTGTTTTGCTTCATTAAAAAAAGAGAAAAAGCCAGAAGGTAAGTCCTTTCTTTCTATGGCTTTGTCAATATGTGATCAGCAGCACTGAAATGAAAAATGTTTAAATAAAATACTGGAGTTGGAAAAATTGCAACTAAATGTCTTGTAGTTATGGTTTGGATCTATGTTAAATTGAAAATCCACCCAGAATCTATGTTGTAGTATGTTTGGTACCATGATTTACTGTAAACACTTTTCTTGAGGAAATTGTTCCTATGTGAATCTCTTGCAAAGTTTCTTACCTGGAGGTCCTCCCAGTAGCAGCACTTCCTGTTGCAGGCCAAGCTTTCCCTTTTTGGTCCATTTTAGGACTATTTAATCTTTGAGAAGATTTTAGGTTTATGTATTCTTTAAGTCTACAAACTAACAATATGGGAAGAAGATTCACACAACCTTAACCCTCAATTTACACATTTGTCCAATTGAATCTCATTAAAAAATGTATGAATCGTAGGTAAATGTTGTGTGAATCTTGGTTAAAAACATTTTTTAAAAAAGTCCTTCATGACTAAAAAGCAGGATCTAAAGTTGCTTGTAAGAAGCTTCAAAGTACTCTAAAGCAGTTAATCACACTCATCCTGATCTACATAAACCTCAACTTTGACCTAGATCTTTGCCATGTACCCTCTGCTCTTCCACAACCAATGGCAGCACATCTGTAGCCAATTCGTTTTTTTGGTTTGGAGATTTATAAGGTAACTGCAGGTTATTCCAGCTCCTACTCCTCCCAACATCTGTCTAAAGAGAAAGGCAAATTTCGATAATAACTATATTTGGAACATAGTTCATTTTATTGTCACAGCCATACCATGTAACCCAAGTTGGGGGTTCAATTGTCTTTTAATATCTGATATTTTTATTTGTAATTTAAACAAAAAATGTTGCATATCTCATCCTCCATCCCTAAGATCACCAGCCCAACACAGCATGGTTATGTAGCAATTGTACGTGTTATATCAGTTTTACTAAGGTTCAACAGACATCATCATTTAATGGCCTTCCCTAACTATTAACCCCTAACTTTATTCCTACATGCAATTAAAGGGAACCTGTCAGAGGTAGGAACTGCTCAGAATGTCTAAAGAGCAGATATCAAAGATTCCTGTAAGCTACCTTTTATTTCTTTCATAGACTTTTTAGACCACAAATGGAGCTCCTCAATCATATTCCTTGACTTTATTTCAATCTATAATTGTTTTAAGTGCTTTCACAAACCTACAAATCTGCATAAGTGGCCAATCATTTTTCTGGGTTTTAGAATATGAAAGGTTCTTTGGCTTGCGCAGATCCAGAACTCTCTTGCTCCGCATCCCTCAATGCAACGTACCACCAAATCCCTATTCTGACAGACCAGCACAGTCAGGTCCCCAGAACACCCATGAGCTATGATGTCATACCATGTAATCCATGCCAGGGGCTCCCTTTCCTAAATTCATTCTGATAGTAGGAAAACTGGCCTGGGAATGTAACCAAACTACAGCAGTTACTGGTAGTAGTTGAATCTTCAACACATACCCTACTCTTCCACCAACCGAAGAAAGTTGGTAGTCATTAAGAGTCAATGAATTTACTCATTTGGAGGGTATGTGAGGTACATGCTAACACCTTCAGCTGTAGTTCCCCTCTGTATCCATATCTGTATGTGTCAGTTGGACAGCACATATGACATTAACCAAGCTTAGAGCCCTTCTAAATAATTTCTTACTTTGTTTTCTCTTTTGTTTTGCTCCATTAAAAAAAGAGAAAAAGCCAGAAGGTAAGTCCTTTCTTTCTATGGTTTTGTCAATATGTGATCAGCAGCACTGAAATGAAAAATGTTTAAATAAAATACTGAAGTTGGAAAAATTGCAACTAAATGTCGCGTAATTATGGTTTGGATCTCTGTTAAATTGAAAATCAGCCCACAATCTACTTTTTAGTATGTTTGGTACCATGATTCACTGTATACAATTTTCTTGAGGAAATTGTTCCTATGTGAATCTCTTGCAAAGTTTCTTACCTGGATGTCCTCCCAGTAGCAGCACTTCCTGTTGCAGGCTAAGCTTTTAGGACTATTTAATTTTTGAGAAGATTTTAGGTTTATGTATGCTTTAAGTCTACAAACTAACAATATGGGATGAAGATTCACACAACCTTAACCCTCAATTTACAGATTTGTCCAATTGAATCTCATTAAAAAATGTATGAATCGTAGGTAAATGTTGTGTGAATCTTGGTTAAAAACATTTTTTTAAAAAGTCTTTCATGACTAAAAAGCAGGATCTAAACATTGCTTGTAAGAAGCTTCAAAGTACTCTAAAGCAGTTAATTGCACTAATCCTGATCTACATAAACCTCAACTCTGACCTAGATCTTTGCCATGTACCCTCTACTCTTCCACAACCAATGGCAGCGCATCAGTAAAGGTTCTTTGGCATGCGCAGATCCAGAACTCTCTTGCTCCACATCCCTCAATGCAACGTACCACCAAATCCCTATTCTGACAGACCAGCACAGTCAGATCCCCAGATCACCCATGAGATATGATGTCATACCATGTGATCCATGCCGGGGGCTCCCTTTCTTAAAGTCA
The DNA here is from genome assembly GCF_062004578.1 of Staurois parvus. Classification (NCBI taxonomy): domain Eukaryota; kingdom Metazoa; phylum Chordata; class Amphibia; order Anura; family Ranidae; genus Staurois; species Staurois parvus. The sequence goes on along the minus strand of NW_028317980.1, from coordinate 525,723 downwards.
TTCTGATAGTATAAAAACTGGCCTGGGAATGTAACTAAGCTACAGCAGTTACTGGTAGTAGTTGAATCTTCAACACATACCCTACTCTTCCACCAACCGAAGACAGTTGGTAGCCATTAAGAGTCAATGAATTTACTCATTTGGAGGGTATGTGAGGTACATGCTAACACCTTCAGCTGTAGTTGCCCTCTGTATCCATATCTGTATGTGTCAGTTGGACAGTACATATGACATTAACCAAGCTTAGAGCCCTTCTAAATAATTTCCAGTTTGTTTTCTTTTTTGTTTTGCTCCATTAAAAAAAGAGAAAAAGCCAGAAGGTAAGTCCAACACAGCATGGTTATATAGCAAATGTACGTGCTATATCAGTTTTACAAAGGTTCAACAGAGATCTTCATTTAATGGCCTTCCCTAACTATTAACCCCTAACATAATTCCTCCATGCAATTAAAGGGAACCTGTCAGAGGTAGGAACTGCTCAGAATGTCTAAAGAGCAAATATCAAAGGTTCCAGTAAGCTACCCTCTATGTCTTTCATATAATTTTTAGACCACCAGTGGAGCTTCACAATCACATTCCTTGACTTTATTTCAATCTAGAATTGTTTTAAATGCTCACACAGACCTACAAATCTGCATTTGTGGCCAATCATTTTTCTGGGTTTTAGAATATGAAAGGTTTTTTGGCATGCACAGATCCAGAACTCTCTCGCTCTGCATCCCTCAATTCAACATATCTCCAAAGCCCTATTTTGACAGAGCAGCACAGTCAGGTCCCCAGATCACCCATGAGCTGTGATGTCATACCATGTGATCCATGCCGGGGCTCCCTTTCCTAAATTCATTCTGATAGTAAGAAAACTGGCCTGGGAACGTAACCAAGCTACAGCAGTTATTGGTAGTTTTTGAATCTTCAAAACATACCCTACTCTTCCACCAACCAAAGACAGTTGGTAGCCATTAGCAGCCAATGAGTTTACTCATTTGTAGGGTATGTGAGGTACATGCTAACACCTTCAGCTGTAGTTTCCCTCTGTATCCATATCTGTATCTGTCAGTTGGATAGTACATATGACATTAACCAAGCTTAGAGCCCTTTTAAATCATTTCTTACTTTGCTTTCTTTTTTGTTCTGCTCCATTAAAAAAGACAAAGATCCAGAAGGTAAGTCCTTTCTTTCTATGGCTTTGCCAATATGTTATCAGCAGCACTGAAATGAAAAAATGTTTAAATAAAATACTGAAGTTGGAAAAATTGCAGCTAAATGTCGTGTAGTTATGGTTTGGATCTATGCTAAATTGAAAATCAGCCCACAATCTATTTTTTTAGTATGTTTGGTACCATGATTCACTGTATACAATTTTCTTGAGGAAATTGTTCCTCTGTAAATCTCTTGCAAATTTCCTTTCCTGGAGGTCCTCCCAGTAGCAGCACTTCCTGTTGCAGGCTAAGCTTTCCCTTTTTGGTCTATTTTTGGACAATGTACTTTTTTAGAAGATTTTAGGTTTATGTATTCTTTAAAGTATAAGAAAAGAAAGCGCCAATCAATAATATCAATCCTCTACAGCAGCAAACCTCTAACCCAAAATATTGGTAAAACATAAAAAAATCAACAATCGGAATGCGCTAAATATATCAAAAATAATATGTGTACAAAAGTCCCAACATCCTAAATACAATATATAAAAAATCTCCAGTGAAAACAATCCATAAATTGGTGTATAAAAGTGTGTAGAAAAAATGTCCAACACCCCAAACGAAATTTCTTCTTAAACATATAAATCCACCGTGCTTAATCCACCACCAAATGAATGGAATAAACTCACCAGAGCTCAATGCTGATTAAATTATAAATCAGCACAAGCGTGTTTGCTCTGGGAGCGATGAGAGAAGGCAGATCATGAAGCAACACTCTGTAGTATAGACACTTCCAGATATCAGGAGCAATACTCTGCAGTGACTTTGAGGTATGGCCAGGACTCCTTATATAGCGATCATCCTCCAAATATATAGTAATACCACTCAAAAATAAAGAAAAGGCATGATGGTGCAGTAAGTAAGAACCATTTAACTTTTATTACAATCTCATCTTACTCACAAAGTTGAGTGTCCACCTGACACTGGTATAACAAGCGATCAGATACACGGAATGGACGAGCCCCGTTCACCGCGGACACCTCGCCGACAGCTCCAGGGAACGTCCTGACGTCATCCAATAGGCTCCGCCCTACGTGTTTCGTCACTCTGACGTCCTCACGGAGCGGCATGGATTTAAGACGTCAATACAGCCTATATATACCGCTCGCACTCTGCATGATAGTGCTTCTTAACCAATAGCGGCAATGATACAATGACACACCGCTTGCACTCTGCATAACGGTGCTTCTTAGCCAATAACAGCGGCGATATAATGACACACCGCCACTCGCTTGGTAAGGTTACATAATACATCAGCATCAATAACGGCATATACCTTTTCATTCATATATTTAGCCATATACAAATATATATTCAAAAAAATATCATATAATGAATGAATTGTAGTTCACACAAAACATTTACTAAAAAACATATATTAAAAAACATTGAATAAAAAACATTAAATAAAAATCATTAAATAAAAAACATTAAATAAAAAACATTTAATAATCTTTTCTTCTTCTTTCCTTTCTCTCTAAATAAAAAAGGGGAACTTATCCCAAAATGTCAAGCTCTATAAAGAAAAGCTCTATATCCCAATATTCACAGACATCTATATTTCCTTATCAACCAGTGTATTCATTTTCAATTTCCAATCTCATAGTCACCAAATTTCATAAAGGAGGACTCCACCACACTCCATACTCAAAGGAGATATATATATATGCATACACTTCATATTTCTATATTTTAACCTATATATAGGACCTCAATTTCAAGTAACGTCTTAATACCCGATACTGAACTTCTCTTAAAGGGACCTTCCCTACAAATAACTTAAAGGGGAAAAACCCCTTCTCATCCTTACTTATACAAGTGATATGCATGCATATATCTCCCCTTATTTTCTCAACTCTCCTTTGCGGTTAACATACCCCAAAATACAGCTCCCTCAGCTTTCTTTTAAAAATTTGTTAAGAAACAATTTAGGTCTATATCTATATTTAACCCATTAGGTTTCAATACATCTAATTCGTGTATCCAAAATGTCTCCCTTTTAGATATTGCATTAATCATGTCTAATCCTCTCCAATGTTTTCTCACCTTCTCTATTCCATAAAAGGTTACCAGACTAGGGTCACTATTATGTTTAATTTTAAAGTGTTTAGACACACTATGTTTATCATATCCCTTTTTTATGTTATTAAGATGTTCCCCAATTCTAGTTTTTAATAATCTCCCTGTTCTCCCTACGTACTGTAACCGACATGGGCACTCTAGGACGTAGATCACATGGGATGAATTGCATGAAATTAATGAGTTTATCTTATATTCCTTATTCGTATGCATTGAAGCAAAACTCTTTCTTTTTTTCTTTAAATCTTTTTTTACTGTTTTACATGCCTTACATTTGTTACAATTATAAAAGCCTTGTAATTCAGGAAAAAAATTTTTTTTCTTTTGGTGGGTCTAGAACATTGTGGACCAGTTTCATCTGCAGTGATTTATTTTTTCTATATATAAACTTTGGTTTTTGTGGAATAATTTTCTTCAACGTATCATCTTTAAGCAGTATTGGCCAGTATTTTTGAAAAATCTTCTCAACATCCCTATATTGATTATTGAAATCAGTGATAAAGGCAATTTCTCTTTTATTCTCCTTGATTTTTCTACCCATCAGAAGTATGTCTCTATCTTTATTCTCAATTATTCCTTTTTCAGTCTCCAAAAAGGATTTATTATAGCCTTTATCAACAAACCTATCTATAATGAGTCTAGTTTGATCTACAAAATCTTCTTGCTGACTACAATTCCTTTTAATTCTGGTAAATTGGCTCCTTGGCGTACTGAACAACCATCTCGGGTGGTGTCCACTAGAGGTGGGAATGTAACTATTTTTATCTACCTCCTTAAAAAAGGTTTTAGTATATATCTCACCTTCATGTTTATATAGTGTGAGATCCAAAAAATTCACTTCTCCAAAATCACTCACTGTAGTGAACTTTAACCCATATTTGTTGTTATTAACATTACTAACAAATCCCTTTAGGTCTTCTTCTGAACCTCTCCAAATCATCACGATATCATCAATATAACGCCTGTATAAAACTATTTCTGGCCATTTATCAAAGATGCATTCAACCTCCCATTTGTCCATAACAATGTTTGCTACACTGGGAGCATACTTAGCTCCCATTGCCACACCTTTACATTGCTGAAAGAAGGTGTTATTATACCAGAAAAAGTTATTTATCATGGCAAATTGCAACAAATTTATAATAAATCGTCTCTGAATAGATTTAATCCTAGATTTCTGTTTCAAAGCCCATCTCACTGCTTCAATTCCATCCTCCTGCTTAATACTAGTATACAAAGCCTCCACATCAATGGTCACCAAAAGGCAATCATCAATCCCATTTATAGTTTTAAGTATATTAATAAGTTCACTACTATCCCTTAAAAAAGCTCGATTATTCCTCACTATTATCTGCAAAAAGGAATCTATATATTCCCCGATACGGGAAAAAATCGAATTAATCCCACTCACAATGGGTCTCCCAGGTGGCTTCTGTTTATCTTTGTGTAGTTTAGGCAAATAATATATTACTGGAATTTTGGGATTCTTAATATAAAGATATTTTGCTTCTTTTTCGTTCAGAACACCCGATTTCCTTCCTTCCTTAATCAACTGCTTTAAACGATTTTTTAGCCCTTTAGTAGGATTTGATGTTAAGATCTTATAAGTATCTTTCATACTCAAAAGTCTACTCATCTCTAATTCATAATCTTTTTTGTTCAAAACCACAATACTGCCACCCTTGTCAGCTCCTCTAATAACAATATCTTTCCTTTTTTCTAAATCTTTAATTCCTTGTATAATTTCTTTAGGGGTATATTTTTTCTTTTTTAGATCCATATTTTTAATATCTATCTCAACCATCTTTTTAAAAACCTCTAAAAATTCATTACCTATATTCTTTGGATTAAATGTCGAAGAATTCCTCAATGTGCTATGTTGACATACACTGGTTGATACATTATTATTTCCTTTATTTTTGTTTAACTCAAAAAATTTTTTAATGTTTATTTTCCTCACAAATTTTTGGATGTCTATAAACACATCAAATTTATTCTCTCATCGCTCCCAGAGCAAACACGCTTGTGCTGATTTATAATTTAATCAGCATTGAGCTCTGGTGAGTTTATTCCATTCATTTGGTGGTGGATTAAGCACGGTGGATTTATATGTTTAAGAAGAAATTTCGTTTGGGGTGTTGGACATTTTTTCTACACACTTTTATACACCAATTTATGGATTGTTTTCACTGGAGATTTTTTATATATTGTATTTAGGATGTTGGGACTTTTGTACACATATTATTTTTGATATATTTATGTATTCTTTAAATCTACAAACTAACAATATGGGATGGAGATTCACACAACCTTACCCCTCAATTCACACATTTGTCCAGTTTAATCTCATTAGAAAATGTATGAATCGTAGGTAAACATTCGATTGAACTCTAGATTACTCTCTTGATGTTATCATACACCACTACTTCACTTGTCACATTTAGTAGGGACACGCAAAGCCTCAGTCCTCTCCACCAGACTAGCATATCTCCACTACCTCACTTCACTCCCAGTAACAGAATAAAATCATGCTGTGCACCTATCTAGGACTCCATGCATGCATTCACTTAGATCTTCCTCTTTTGTACCTGTGTACAGGCTGAGGACCTCAGTGGTGCTGATCTGCTCCTGTTGACTATGGGAGATGGAGAGAGCTGCAAAAGCAACTTCCTCCGGCAATAACCTATCCCACCTGCCACTGGCACATACTTATGGCCGGCTGCTGGACAAACCTTTGTTACCCTTCGTAACCACTTGTGTCTTCATACCCCAGTGTGTCTTAACTGACCCATGCTGTAGACTATGTGTGCCTGTTACTTACACTCCTTTAGTAACTGCAGACCAGGCAAAGACAAAGTTTTAAAAGCTTTTTTTTAAATACTCTAAACATGACAGTTAAACAAAAGGCACAATCTTTCCTTAAACAAATCCCTAACTACAGCATGTGGCTGCGCCAGCATACCTGCACAGGTAAAAGTCCATCTTTGGAAGAATCCATAGTGGTAGTGTCCAGGACTGTCATCTTCAAGGTGGATTGCAGGTCCCAGTAATCCCCCTATGTTGCTTGAGGCTCCTATGGCCAGATATACATTAGTAGGCACTCCAGACTTGGCGTGATACAGCTGACAGGATGGACTCCAGAAATGGCACCATCAGTGAGAATGGCAATGATGAGATACCCCATGGATCCCTGGCTCTTTTATATTCACACAGGAGCAGTGTGGCAGACCCAAGAAGCCCACCAAGAAAAACCTGGGAAAACATTTTAACTATTCTTCCCAGCAGGGGTAGCACCTAACTAGTCTGAAATAGGCAACCTGCCTACACACTGATTTGTGAATCACTTGCAAAGTTTGCAGCATGTCTTGTTGCAGGCTTACAATGCTAAGCCTCTGCCTCACAATTTGGAGCAGCCTGCCGCATGCATACTGCTGCCACTCCAGGTAAGAAACTTTTCAGCAGATTTGCAACTGTTTTTCTTAATAAAACTCTATACAGTGAAGCATGATGCCAAAAATATTAATAATTTATATTCTGAGATTACATAAGCTCTAAGTCTACAAACTAATAATATGAGATCAAGGTTCACACAACCTTCAATCTTAATTCACACATTTGTCCACTTGAATTCCATTAGGAGATGTATGAATCTTGGATGGAAGTTGTGTGGATCTTGAGTGAAAACATTTATAAATCTTTAACCATGACTAAATAGCAGGATCCAAAAGTTACTTGCAAGAACCTTCTAAGTACTCTAAAACAGTTAAGTGGACCAATCCTGGTCTACATAAACCTCAACCCTGACTAGGACCTTTGCCATGATCCCCCTACTCTTCCACAACCAATGACAGTGCATCAGTTGCCAATTCGTTTTTTAGTGTGGAAGGTTTGTAAATATTTCAGCTCTTTCCCTTCCCTTTTGTCAATACAGGAGCTCACAATATAATAATAATGTTTAAAACATCACAATGCCACAGTCACACCATTTAATCCTTGCTGGGGGTTTAGTTGACTTTTGTTAGATATACATTTTTAATTGTAATTAAAACAGAATAAACCAGCATATCCCACATGTGACATTCATCATGCTTAGAGTTCTTCTAAATCCTTTCTTACTTTGTTTACTTTTATTCTACTTTATTAGAAAAAGAAAGCGATTCCGATGGTAAGTTCTTTCTTTATATGGATTTGTCAACCTGTGATCAGCAGGTGAAAGCCTTGTGAATGTTGCATGAAAACATTTATGAATAGTCCTCCATTATCAAATAGAAAGATCCAAACGTTGTTTGTAAGAACCTTCCAAGTAGTGTAAAGCAGTTAAGTGCACTAATCCTGGTCTACATAAACCTCAACTCTGACGAAGATCTTTGCCATGCACCCCCTACTCTTCCACAACCAATGACAGTGCATTAGTACCTTTTTTTTTTTTGTATGGAGGTTTTGTAAGGTAGTTGTAGGTTCCTCCAGCTGTTACTCCTCCCAGCATATGTCCACAGAGAAGAACACATCATACTATTACCTATACTTGGAATATATTTCACTGTTATGTCTCAGTCCTACCATGTAACCCAAGCTGAGGGTTCAATTGCTTTTTTATGTTTATTATTTTTAATTGTAATTTAAACAAAATAAAGCAGCATAAATTTCATCCCTAACATCGCCAGCCCAACACAGCATGGTTATGTAGCAATTGTGTATGTTATATCAATTTACCAAGCTTTGACTTTCGAATCCTCCATGTAATTAAATGGAACCTTTCAGAGGTAACGTTTGCTCAGAAAGAGCAAGAAGCAAAGGTTCCTGTAAACTGCCCTGTATGGATTTCATATAACTTTTAGGGCACCAAGCGAGCTCCACCATAATATTTCATGATTTTATCTCAATCTGGAAAAACCTTGCTGCCCTATCACACAAATATTACTCTGCATTGGTGGGCAATAATTTTTCTGGTTTTGTTGATATGAAAGGTACTTGCAAGTTATATGCAGACCTGGAACTCCCTCTGTTTGCACCCCTTAATGCAATGTGCCATCAAAGTCTAATTTTGTCAGAGCATCACAGTCAGATCCCCAGACCACCCATGAGCTATGATGTCATATCATGCGATCCATAATGGGGGTTCCGCTTCCTAAAGTTATTCCATTAGTAGAGGAATGACTAAATCAAGCTACAGCAGTTATTGGGAGATTTTGAAACTTTGACACAGACCCTACCCTTCCATCAACCAATGACATGACATTAGTAGCCAATGAGTTTAATAATTGGGAGGTTATATAGGGGACTTGCTAGTACCTTCAGCTGTGGTTCCCCTCTGCATCTGTCAGTGGGATAGTAAACATGCTTTTAACCATGCTTCGAGATTGTCTAAACCGTTTCTTACTTTGTGTTTTTTTCTTTTTTTTCTAATAAAAAAGGCAGTGATTCAGAAGGTAGGCCCTTTCTTTATATTGATTTGTCAACCTGTGATCAGCAGCACTGAAATTAATTTCTCCAGTTGAATTCCATTAGAAGATGTATGAATCTTGGGTGGAAGTTGTGTGGATCTTGAGTGAAAACATTTATAAATCTTTAACCATGACTAAATAGCAGGATCCAAAAGTTACTTGCAAGAACCTTCTAAGTACTCTAAAACAGTTAAGTGGACCAATCCTGGTCTACATAAACCTCAACCCTGACTAGGACCTTTGCCATGATCCCCCTACTCTTCCACAACCAATGACAGTGCATCAGTAGCCAATTTATGTTTTGGTGTGGAAGGTTTGTAAATATTTCAGCTCTTCCCCTTCCCTTTTGTCAATACAGGAGCTCACAATATAATAATAATGTTTAAAACATCACAATGCCACAGTCACACCATTTAATCCATGCTGGGGGATTAGTTGACTTTTGTTAAATATACATTTTTAATTGTAATTAAAATGGAATAAAACAGCATATCCCACATGTGACATTCATCATGCTTAGAGTTCCTCTAAATCCTTTCTTACTCTGTTTACTGTTATTCTACTTCATTAAAAAAAAAACAGCGATTCTGATGGTAAGTTCTTTCTTTATATGGATTTGTCAACCTGTGATCAGCAGGTGAAAGCCTTGTGAATGTTGCATGAAAACATTTATGGATAGTCCTCCATTATCAAATAGAAAGATTCAAACGTTGTTTGCAAGAACCTTCCAAGTAGTGTAAGGCAGTTAAGTGCACTAATCCTGGTCTACATAAACCTCAACTCTGACGAAGATCTTTGCCATGCACCCCCTACTTTTCCACAACCAATGACAGTGCATTAGTAGCTAATTGTTTTTTTTTTGTATGGAGGTTTTGTAAGGTAGTTGCAGGTTCCTCCAGCTGTTACTCCTCCCTGCATATGTCCACAGAGAAGAACACATCATACTATTACCTATACTTGGAATATATTTCACTGTTATGTCTCAGTCTTACCATGTAACCAAAGCTGAGGGTTCAATTGCTTTTTTATGTTTATAATCTTTAATTGTAATTTAAACAAAATAAAGCATCAGAAATTTCATCCCTAACGTCGCCAGCCCAACACAGCATGGTTATGTAGCAATTGTGTATGTTATATCAATTTACCAAGCTTTGACTTTCGAATCCTCCATGTAATTTAATGGAACCTTTCAGAGGTAATGATTGCTCAGAATGTCTAAAGAGCAAGTAGCAAAGGTTCCTGTAAACTGCCCTGTATGGATTTCATATAACTTTTAGGGCACCAAGGGAGCTCCACCATAATATTTCATGATTTTATCTCAATCTGGAAAAACCTTGCTGCCCTATCACACAAATATGATTCTGCATTGGTGGGCAATAATTTTTCTGGTTTTGTTGATATGAAAGGTACTTGCAAGGTATATGCAGACCTGGAACTCCCTCTGTTTTCACCCCTTAATGCAATGTGCCACCAAAGTCTAATTTTGTCAGAGCATCACAGTCAGATCCCCAGACCACCCATGAGCTATGATGTCATATCATGTGATCCATAATGGGGGTTCCGCTTCCTAAAGTTATTCCATTAGTAGAGGAATGACTAAATCAAGCTACAGCAGTTATTGGGGGATCTTGAAACTTTGACACACACCCTACCCTTCCATCAACCAATGACATGACATTAGTAGCCAATGAGTTTACTAATTGGGAGGTTATATAGGGGACTTGCTAGTACCTTCAGCTGTGGTTCCCCTCTGCATCTGTCAGTGAGATAGTAAACATGACTTTACCATGCTTCGAGATTGTCTAAACCGTTTCTTACTTTGTGTTTTTTTTTCTTATTTTTCTAATAAAAAAGGCAGTGATTCAGAAGGTAGGCCCTTTCTTTATATTGATTTGTCAACCTGTGATCAGCAGCACTGAAATTAATTTCTCCAGTTGAATTCCATTAGAAGATGTATGAATCTTGGGTGGAAGTTGTGTGGATCTTGAGTGAAAACAGTTATAAATCTTTAACCATGACTAAATAGCAGGATCCAAAAGTTACTTGCAAGAACCTTCTAAGTACTCTAAAACAGTTAAGTGGACCAATCCTGGTCTACATAAACCTCAACCCTGACTAGGACCTTTGCCATGATCCCCCTACTCTTCCACAACCAATGACAGTGCATCAATAGCCAATTCGTGTTTTGGTGTGGAAGGTTTGTAAATATTTCAGCTCTTCCCCTTCCCTTTTGTCAATGCAGGAGCTCACAATATAATAATAATGTTTAAAACATCACAATGTCACAGTCACACCATTTAATCCATGCTGGGGGGTTAGTTGACTTTTGTTAAATATACATTTTTAATTGTAATTAAAATGGAATAAAACAGCATATCCCACATGTGACATTCATCATGCTTAGAGTTCTTCTAAATCCTTTCTTACTCTGTTTACTGTTATTCTACTTCATTAAAAAAAGACAACGATTCCGATGGTAAGTTCTTTCTTTATATGGATTTGTCAACCTGTGATCAGCAGGTGAAAGCCTTGTGAATGTTGCATGAAAACATTTATGGATAGTCCTCCATTATCAAATAGAAAGATTCAAACGTTGTTTGCAAGAACCTTCCAAGCAGTGTAAAGCAGTTAAGTGCACTAATCCTGGTCTACATAAACCTCAACTCTGACGAAGATCTTTGCCATGCACCCCCTACTCTTCCAGAACCAATGACTGTGCATTAGTAGCCAATAGTTTTTTTTTGTATGGAGTTTTTGTAAGGTAGTTGCAGGTTCCTTCAGCTGTTACTCCTCCCTGCATATGTCCACAGAGAAGAACACATCATATTATTACCTATACTTAGAATATATTTCACTGTTATGTCTCAGTCTTACCATGTAACCCAAGCTGAGGGTTCAATTGCTTTTTTATGTTTATTATTTTTAATTGTAATTTAAACAAAATAAAGTAGCCTAAATTTCATCCCTAACATCGCCAGCCCAACACAGCATGGTTATGTAGCAATTGTGTATGTTATATCAATTTACCAAGTTTTGAATTTCAAATCCTCCATGTAATTAAATGGAACCTTTGTCATGTTATCATGTGATCCATAATGGGGGTTTCACTTCCTAAAGTTATTCCATTAGTAGAGGAACAACTAAATCAAGCTACCGCAGTTATTGGGGGATCTTGAATCTTTGACACACACCCTACTCTTCCATCAACCAAAGACATGACATTAGTAGCCAATGAGTTTACTAATTAGGAGGTTATATAGGGGACTTGCTAGTACCTTCAGCTGTGGTTCCACTCTGCATCTGTCAGTGAGATAGTAAACATGACTTTAACCATGCTTCGAGATTGTCTAAACCGTTTCTTACTTTGTGTGTTTTTTCTTTTTTTTTCTAACAAAAAAGGCAGTAGTTCAGAAGGTAGGTCCTTTCTTTATATTGATTTGTCAACCTGTGATCAGCAGCACTGAAATTAATTTCTCCAGTTGAATTCCATTAGAAGATGTATGAATCTTGGGTGGAAGTTGTGTGGATCTTGAGTGAAAACATTTCTAAATCTTTAACCATGACTAAATAGCAGGATCCAAAAGTTACTTGCAGAACCTTCTAAGTACTCTAAAACAGTTAAGTGCACCAATCCTGGTCTACATAAACCTCAACCCTGACTAGGACCTTTGACATGATCCCCCTACTCTTCCACAACCAATGACAGTGCATCAATAGCCAATTCATGTTTTGGTGTGGAAGGTTTGTAAATATTTCAGCTCTTCCCCTTCCCTTTTGTCAATACAGGAGCTCACAATATAATAATAATGTTTAAAACATCACAATGCCAGTCACACCATTTAATCCATGCTGGGGGTTAGTTGACTTTTGTTAAATATACATTTTTAATTGTAATTAAAACGGAATAAACCAGCATATCCCACATGTGACATTCATCATGCTTAGAGTTCTTCTAAATCCTTTCTTACTCTGTTTACTGTTATTCTACTTCATTAAAAAAAGACAGCAATTCTGATGGTAAGTTCTTTCTTTATATGGATTTGTCAACCTGTGATCAGCAGGTGAAAGCCTTGTGAATGTTGCATGAAAACATTTATGGATAGTCCTCCATTATCAAATAGAAAGATTCAAACGTTGTTTGCAAGAACCTTCCAAGTAGTGTAAGGCAGTTAAGTGCACTAATCCTGGTCTACATAAACCTCAACTCTGACGAAGATCTTTGCCATGCACCCCCTACTCTTCCACAACCAATGACAATGCATTAGTAGCCAATAGTTTTTTTTTGTATGGAGGTTTTGTAAGGTAGTTGCAGGTTCCTTCAGCTGTTACTCCTCCCTGCATATGTCCACAGAGAAGAACACATCATATTATTACCTATACTTGGAATATATTTCACTGTTATGTCTCAGTCTTACCATGTAACCCAAGCTGAGGGTTCAATTGCTTTTTTATGTTTATTATTTTTAATTGTAATTTAAACAAAATAAAGTAGCCTAAATTTCATCCCTAACATCGCCAGCCCAACACAGCATGGTTATGTAGCAATTGTGTATGTTATATCAATTTACCAAGTTTTGAATTTCAAATCCTCCATGTAATTAAATGGAACCTTTGTCATGTTATCATGTGATCCATAATGGGAACTTCCTAAAGTTATTCCATTAGTAGAGGAACGACTAAATCAAGCTACAGCAGTTATTGGGGGATCTTGAATCTTTGACACACACCCTACTCTTCCATCAACCAAAGACATGACATTAGTAGCCAATGAGTTTACTAATTAGGAGGTTATATAGGGGACTTGCTAGTACCTTCAGCTGTGGTTCCCCTCTGCATCTGTCAGTGAGATAGTAAACATGACTTTAACCATGCTTCGAGATTGTCTAAACCGTTTCTTACTTTGTGTGTTTTTTCTTTTTTTTCTAATAAAAAAGACAGTGATGCAGAAGGTAGGTTCTTTCTTTATATTGATTTGTCAACCTGTGATCAGCAGCACTCAAAATAATTTGCAGCACTGAAATTAATTTCTCCAGTTGAATTCCATTAGATGATGTATGAATCTTGGGTGGAATTTGTGTGAATCTTAGGTGAATATATTATGACTAAATAGCAGGATCCAAAAGTTACTTGCAAGAACCTTCAAAGTACTTTAAAACAGTTAAGTGCACCAATCCTGGTCTACATAAACCTCAACTCTGACTAAGATTTTAGCCATGCATCCTCTACTCTTCCACAACCAATGACAATGCATCAGTAGCCAATATTTATTTGGAAAATTTGCAAGGTACTTTAACTCTTTCCCTTGCCCATTTGTCAATACAGAAGCACATATTATGATGATAATGATGTTAAAAAATGTTGTTCACCACAATGCCACAGTTACACCAATTATTATGGGTTGGAATAAATGGCAGTTTCATTGTAAATGAGCACACAACAGGTACAATCCTGACACAGTTTACTAGACAGAGTAATAACTATACCAAAGTAACTAAGAATCAGGTTCTATACCACCAAACTGTAATCAATACATGAATCCGCCAATCAGCAATAAACAGTGCAAATAAATGTGTAATGCAATGTGACAAATAATACTACACAGGATTACAGTGCACTCTAAAGGATTGGCAGGGATATGGTGTAGCATTTCCTGAGTGGTACCACTTCAACTAGGAAAAAGGGGCAAAGGCCTTGGATAACAACAGTTAGGGGGCAGTCTTCAGTCCTGACGCTTCAGCCAACTAAATGTTGGGGTCCAATAACCATTGGTGCACTTGGAGACAGTCAACAAGGCCTGCAGGCAGGAATAGAGCTATAAAGTAGCTAGATAGCTAGCTAGATGGGTCATTCCTAAGGGCTCATCTCTAGGGGTAGCAACAAGTACTGTCCGCAAGGCCCTCTCACCAGACCCAGTGACACGGCAGCAGTAGTTCACTCACTCTGGTCGCCTAGGTCTGTAGCCCAACAAAGTCTGTATCCTGGTAGTGGCTCTGTTCTTCCGCACTCAGGTCAAAGCTCTCCACCATCATTTTCCATGATTTCATCTCAGTCTAGAACTCCTTTCTGCATCTCACAAACTTATGACTGCATTGGTGATTGATAATTTTTCTAGTTTTGAGGATATACAGTGCTTTGAAAAAGTATTCATACGTCTTGAAATTTTCCACATTTTGTCATGTTACAACCAAAAATGTAAATGTATTGTATTCGGATTTTATGTGATAGACCAACACAAAGTGGCACATAATTGTGAAGTGGATGAAAAATGATAAATGGTTTTAAAAATGTTTTACAAATAAATATCTGAAAAGTGTACTCTTCCAACAAGACATTTGGTAGCCATTAGCAGCCAATGAGTTTACTCATTATGTGAGGTACATGCTAACACCTTCAGCTGTAGTTCCCCTCTGTATCCGTATCTGTATGTGTCAGTTGGACAGTACATATGACATTAACCAAGCTTAGAGCCCTTCTAAATAATTTCTTACTTTTTTTTCTTTTTTGTTTTGCTCCATTAAAAAAAGATAAAAAGCCAGAAGGTAAGTCCTTTCTTTCTATGGCTTTGTCAATATGTGATCAGCAGCACTGAAATGAAAAAATGTTTAAATAAAATACTGAAGTTGGAAAAATTGCAACTAAATGTCTTGTAGTTATGGTTTGGATCTATGTTAAATTTAAAATCAGCCCACAATCTATTTTTTAGTATGTTTGGTACCATGATTCACTGTATACAATTTTCTTGAGGAAATTGTTCCTATGTGAATCTCTTGCAAAGTTTCTTTCCTGGAGGTCCTCCCAGTAGCAGCACTTCCTGTTGCAGGCTAAGCTTTCCCTTTTTGGTCCATTTTAGGAATATCTAAATTTTGAGAAGACTTTAGGTTTATGTATTCTTTAAGTCTACAAACTAACAATATGGGATGAAGATTCACACAACCTTACCCCTCAATTCACTCATTTGTCCAATTGAATCTCATTAAAAAATGTATGAATGGTAGGTAAATGTTGTGTGAATCTTGGGTAAAAACATTTTTTTAAAAAGTCCTTCATGACTAAAAAGCAGGATCTAAAGTTGCTTGTAAGAAGCTTCAAAGTACTCTAAAGCAGTTAATTGCACTAATGCTGATCTACATAAACCTCAACTCTGACCTAGATCTTTGCCATGTACCCTCTACTCTTCCACAACCAATGGCAGGGCATCAGTAGCCAATTAGTTTTTTTGGTTTGGAGATTTTATAAGGTAATTGCAGGTTATTCCAGCTCTTACTCCTCCCCATATTTGTCTAAAGAGAAAGACATATTTCAATAATAACTATATTTGAACATAGCTCATTTTATTGTTACAGCCATACCATGTAACCCAAACTGGGTTGTCTTTTAATATTTGATAATTTTAATTGTAATTTAAACAAAAAAAGTTGCATATCTCATCCTCCATCTCTAAGATCACCAGCCCAACACAGCAAGGTTATGTAGCAATTGTACGTGTTATATCAGTTTTACAAAGGTTCAACAGAGATCATCATTTAATGGCCTTCCCTAACTATTAATCCCTAACATAATTCCTCCATGCAACTTAAGGGAACCTGTCAGAGGTAGGAACTGCTCAGAATGTCTAAAGAGCAGATATCAAAGGTTCCTGTAAGCTACCCTTTATGTCTTTCATATAATTTTTAGATCACCAATGGAGCTTCACAATCACATTACTTGACTTTATTTCAATCTAGAATTGTTTTAAGTGCTCTCACAAACCTACAAATCTGCATTTTTAGCCAATCATTTTTCTGGGTTTTAGAAAATGAAAGGTTCCTTGGCATGCACAGATCCAGAACTCTCTCGCTCTGCATCCCTCAATGCAACATACCACCAAAGCCCTATTTTGACAGAGCAGCACAGTCAGGTCCCCAGATCACCCATGAGCTATGATGTCATACCATGTGATCCATGCCGGGGGCTCCCTTTTCTAAAGCCATCCTGATAGTAGGAAAACTGGCCTGGGAACGTAACCAAGCTACAGCAGTTATTGGTAGTTGTTGAATTTTCAACACATACACTACTTTTCCACCAACCAAAGACAGTTGGTAGCCATTAGCAGCCAATGAGTTTACTCATTTGGAGGGTATGTGAGGTACATGCTAACACCTTCAGAATTAGTTCCCCTCTGTATCCGTATCTGTATGTGTCAGTTGGACAGTACATATGACATTAACCAAGCTTAGAGCCCTTCTAAATAATTTCTTACTTTTTTTTCTTTTTTGTTTTGCTCCATTAAAAAAAGATAAAAAGCCAGAAGGTAAGTCCTATCTTTCCATGGCTTTGTCAATATGTGATCAGCAGCACTGAAATGAAAAAATGTTTAAATAAAATACTGAAGTTGGAAAAATTGCAACTAAATGTCTTGTAGTTATGATTTGGATCTATGTTAAATTTAAAATCAGCCTAGAATCTATTGTTTTAGTATGTTTGGTACCATGATTCACTGTATACAATTTTCTTGAGGAAATTGTTCCTATGCGAATCTCTTGCAAAGTTGTTTACCTGGAGGTCCTCCCAGTAGCAGCACTTCCTGTTGCAGGCTAAGCTTTCCCTTTTTGGTCCATTTCAGGACTATTTATAGTTTGAGAAAATTTTAGATTTATGTATTCTTTAAGTCTACAAACTGATAATATGGGATGAAGATTCACACAACCTTAACCCTCAAATCACATATTTGTCAGATTTAATCTCATTTGAAAATGTATGAATGGTAGGTAAATGTTGTGTGAATCTTGGGTAAAAACGTTTTTTTAAAAAGTCCTTCATGACTAAAAAGCAGGATCTAAACCTTGCCTGTAAGAAGCTTCAAAGTACTATAAAGCAGTTAATTGCACTAATGGTGATGTACATAAACCTCAACTCTGACCGAGATCTTTGCCATGTACCCTCTGCTCTTCCACAACCAATGGCAGGGCATCAGTAGCCAATTCGGTTTTTTGGTTTGGAGATTTTATAAGGTAAATGCAGGTTATTCCAGCTCTTACTCCTCCCCATATTTGTCTAAAGAGAGACATATTTCAATAATAACTATATTTGAACATAGTTCATTTTATTGTCAGAGCCATACCATGTAACCCAAGCTGGGTTGTCTTTTAATATTTGATCATTTTAATTGTAACTTAAACCAAAAAAAGTTGCATATCTCATCGCTCTGCATACCTCAATGCAACGTACCACCAAAGCCCTATTTTGACAGAGCAGCACAGTCAAGTCATCAGATCACCATGAGCTATGATGTCATACCATGTGATGCATGCCGGGGGCTCCCTTTCCTAAAGTCATTCTGATAGTAGGATAACTGGCCTGGGAACGTAACCAAGCTACAGCAGTTATTGGTATTTCTTGAATTTTCAACACATACACTACTTTTCCACCAACCAAAGACAGTTGGTAGCCATTAGCAGCCAATGAGTTTACTCATTTGGAGGGTATGTGAGGTACATGCTAACACCTTCAGCTGTAGTTGCCCTCTGTATCCGTATCTGTATGTGTCAGTTGGACAGTACATATGACATTAACCAAGCTTAGAGCCCTTCTAAATAATTTCTTACTTTGTTTTATTTTTTGTTCTGCTCCTTGAAAAAAAGACAAAGGTCCAAAAGGTAAGTCCTTTCTTTCTATGGCTTTGTCAATATGTGATCAGCAGCACTGAAATAAAATATGTTTAAATAAAATACTGAAGTTGGAAAAATTGCAACTAAATGTCACGTAGTTATGGTTTGGATCTATGTTAAATTTAAAATCAGCCCACAGTCTATTTTTTTAGTATGTTTGATACCATTATTCACTGTATACAATTTTCTTGAGGAAATTGTTCCTATGTGAATCTCTTGCAAAGTTCCTTACCTGGAGGTCCTCCCAGTAGCAGCACTTCCTGTTGCAGGCCAAGCTTTCCCTTTTTGGTCCATTTTAGGACAATTTAATTTTTGAGAAGATTTTGAATGAATCCGCCAATCAGCAATAAACAGTGCAAATAAATGTGTAATGCAATGTGACAAATAATACTACACAGGATTACAGTGCACTCTAAAGGATTGGCTGGGATATGGTGTAGCATTTCCTGAGTGGTACCACTTCAACTAGGAAAAAGGGGCAAAGGCCTTGGATAACAACAGTTAGGGGGCAGTCTTCAGTCCTGACGCTTCAGCCAGCTAAATGTTGGGGTCCAATAACTATTGGTGCACTTGGAGACAGTCAACAAGACCTGCAGGCAGGAATAGAGCTACAAACTAACTATATAGCTAGCTAGATGGGTCATTCCTAAGGGCTCAGTCTCTAGGGGTAGCAACAAGTACTGTCCGCAAGGCCCTCTCACCAGACCCAGTGACACGGCAGCAGTAGTTCACTCACTCTGGTCGCCTAGGTCTGTAGCCCAACAAAGTCTGTATCCTGGTAGTGGCTCTGTTCTTCCGCACTCAGGTCAAAGCTCTCCACCATCATTTTCCATGATTTCATCTCAGTCTAGAACTCCTTTCTGCATCTCACAAACTTATGACTGCATTGGTGATTGATCATTTTTCTAGTTTTGAGAATATACAGTGCTTTGAAAAAGTATTCATACCCCTTGAAATTTACCACATTTTGTCATGTTACAACCAAAAACGTAAATGTATTGCATTGGGATTTTATGTGATAGACCAACACAAAGTGGCACATAATTGTGAAGTGGATGAAAAATGATAAATGGTTTTAAAAATGTTTTACAAATAAATATCTGAAAAGTGTACTCTTCCAACAAGACATTTGGTAGCCATTAGCAGCCAATGAGTTTACTCATTATGTGAGGTACATGCTATCACCTTCAGCTGTAGTTCCCCTCTGTATCCGTATCTGTATGTGTCAGTTGGACAGTACATATGACATTAACCAAGCTTAGAGCCCTTCTAAATCCTTTCTTACTTTGCTTTCTTTTTTGTTTTGCTCCATTAAAAAAAGATAAAAAGACAGAAGGTAAGTCCTTTCTTTCTATGGCTTTGTCAATATGTGATCAGCAGCACTGAAATGAAAAAATGTTTAAATAAAATACTGAAGTTGGAAAAATTGCAACTAAATGTCTTGTAGTTATGGTTTGGATCTATGTTAAATTTAAAATCAGCCCACAATTTTTTAGTATGTTCGATACCATGATTCACTGTATACAATTTTCTTGAGGAAATTGTTCCTATGTGAATCTCTTGCAAAGTTCCTTACCTAGAGGTCCTCCCAGTAGCAGCACTTCCTGTTGCAGGCCAAGCTTTCCCTTTTTGGTCCATTTTAGGACTATTTAATTTTTGAGAAGATTTTAGGTTTATGTATGCTTTAAGTCTACAAACTAACAATATGGGATGAAGATTCATACAACCTTAACCCTCAATTCACACATTTGTCCAGTTGAATCTCATTATAAAATGTATGAATCGTTGGTAAACATTCGATTGAGCTCTAGATGACTCTCTTGATGTTATCATACACCACTACTTCACTTGTCACATTTAGTAGGGACACGCAAAGCCTCAGTCCTCTCCACCAGACTAGCATATCTCCACTACCTCACTTCACTCCCAGTAACAGAATAAAATCATGCTGTGCACCTATCTAGGACTCCATGCATGCATTCACTTAGCTCTTCCTCTTTTGTACCTGTGTACAAGCTGAGGACCTCAGTGGTGCTGATCTGCTCCTGTTGACTATGGGAGATGGACAGAGCTGTGAAAGCAGCTTCCTCCGGCAAGAGCCTATCCCACCTGCCACTGGCACATACTTATGGCCGGCTGCTGGAGAAACCTTTGTTACCCTTTGTAACCACTTGTGTCTTCATACCCCAGTGTGTCTTAACTGACCCATGCTGTAGACTATGTGTGCCTGTTACTTACACTCCTTTAGTAACTGCAGACCAAATAAAGTTTCAAAAGTTTTTTTTAAATAACCTAAACATGACAGTTAAACAAAAGGCACAATCTTTCCTTAAACAAATCCCTAACTACAGCATGTGGCTGCGCCAGCATAACTGCACAGGTAATAGTCCATATTTGGAAGAATCCATAGTGGTAGTGTCCAGGATTGTCATCTTCAAGGTGGATTGCAGGTCCCAGCAATCCCTCTATGTTGCGTGAGGCTCCTACAGCCAGATATACATTAGTAGGCACTCCAGACTTGGCGTGATACAGCTGACAGGATGGACTCCAGAAATGGTATCATCAGTGAGAAAGGCAATGATGAGAGACCCCATGGATCCCTGGCTCCTTTATATTCACACAGGAGCAGTGTGGCAGTCCCAAGAAGCCCACCAAGGAAAACCTGGGAAAACATTTTAACTATTCTTCCCAGCAGGGGCAGCACCTTACTAGGCTGAAATAGGCAACCTGCCTACGCACTGTATACAATTTTCTTCAGGAAATTGTTGCTTTGTGAATCACTTGCAAAGTTTGCAGCATGTCTTGTTGCAGGCTGACAATGCTAAGCCTCTGCCTCACAATTTAGAGCAGCCTGCCGCGTGCATTCCTTTAATTGGCTGTTAGCTTGCCTATTCGGTCAGTACATTTCCCCTGCAAAATTATTGGGAAATCTGATGGCCACCTAAAAGTCCACACATGGCAGGCTGACAACGCCGCTGCTATTTTCGAGGCAGCGGCTTAGTGTTGTCAGCCTTCAACAGGAAGTGCTATTGCTGGAAGACGCTCCTGGTAAGAAACTTTTCAGCAGATTTGCAACTGTTTTTCTTAATAAAACTCTATACAGTGAAGCATGATGCCAAAAATATTGATAGTTTAGATTCTGAGATTACATATGCTCTAAGTCTACAAACTAATAATATGAGATCCAGGTTCATACAACCTTCACTCTTAATTCACACATTTGTCCACTTGAATTACATTAGAAGATGTATGAATCTTGGATGGAAGTTGTGTGGATCTTGAGTGAAAACAGTTATAAATCTTTAACCATGACTAAATAGCAGGATCCAAAAGTTACTTGCAAGAACCTTCCAAGTACTTTAAAACAGTTAAGTGCACCAATCCTGGTCTACATAAGCCTCAACTCTCACTAAGATTTTAGCCATGCATCCTCTACTCTTCCACAACCAATGACAATGCATCAGTAGCCAATATTTATTTGGAAAATTTGCAAGGTACTTCAGCTCTTTCCCTTGCCCATTTGTCAATACAGAAGCACATATTATGATGATAATGATGTTAAAAAATGTAGTTCGCCACAATGCCACAGTTACACCAATTAATATGGGTTGGAATAAATGGCAGTTTCATTGTAAATGAGCACACAACAGGTAAAATTCTGACACAGTTTACTAGACAGAGTAATAACTATACCGAAGTAACTAAGAATCAGGTTCTATACCACCAAACTGTAATCAATACATGAATCCGCCAATCAGCCATAAACAGTGCAAATAAATGTGTAATGCAATGTGACAAATAATACTACACAGGATTACAGTGCACTCTAAAGGATTGGCTGGGATATGGTGTAGCATTTCCTGAGTGGTACCACTTCAACTAGGAAAAAGGGGCAAAGGCCTTGGATAGCAACAGTTAGGGGGCAGTCTTCAGTCCTGACGCTTCAGCCAGCCAAATGTTGGGGTCCAATAACTATTGGTGCACTTGGAGACAGTCAACAAGGCCTGCAGGCAGGAATAGAGCTACAAAGTAACTAGAAAGCTAGCTAGATGGGTCATTCCTAAGGGCTCAGTCTCTAGGGGTAGCAACAAGTACTGTCCGCAAGGCCCTCTCACCAGACCCAGTGACACGGCAGCAGTAGCTCACTCACTCTGGTCGCCTAGGTCTGTAGCCCAACAAAGTCTGTATCCTGGTAGTGGCTCTGTTCTTCCACACTCAGGTCAAAGCTCTCCACCATCATTTTCCGTGATTTTATCTCAGTCTAGAACTCCTTTCTGCATCTCACAAACTTATGACTGCATTTGTGATTGATAATTTTTCTAGTTTTGAGGATATACAGTGCTTTGAAAAAGTATTCATACCCCTTGAAATTTTCTACATTTTGTCATGTTACAACCAAAAACGTAAATGTATTGTATTGTGAAGTGGATGAAAAATCATAAATGGTTTTAAAAATGTTTTACAAATAAATATCTGAAAAGTGTACTCTTCCAACAAGACATTTGGTAGCCATTAGTAGCCAATGAGTTTACTCATTATGTGAGGTACATGCTAACACCTTCAGCTGTAGTTGCCCTCTGTATCCATATCTGTATGTGTCAGTTGGACAGTACATATGACATTAACCAAGCTTAGAGCCCTTCTAAATAATTTCTTACTTTGCTTTCTTTTTTGTTTTGCTCCATTAAAAAAAGATAAAAAGGCAGAAGGTAAGTCCTTTCTTTCTATGGCTTTGTCAATATGTGATCAGCAGCACTGAAATGAAAAAATGTTTAAATAAAATACTGAAGTTGGAAAAATTGCAACTAAATGTCTAGTAGTTATGGTTTGGATCTATGTTAAATTGAAAATCAGCGCACAATCTATTTTTTTAAGACTTTTACTCAACCTTTCACCTATGTCATTTTTACTTGCAATATCAAGCGCTGCATTTCTTATTTTGATTATTTTTTTAGTATGTTTGGTACCATGATTCACTGTATACAATTTTCTTCAGGAAATTGTTCCTCTGTGAATCTCTTGCAAAGTTCCTTACCTGGAGGTCCTCCCAGTAGCAGCACTTCCTGTTGCAGGCTAAGCTTTCCATCTTGACTAGGACCTTTGCCATGATCCCCCTACTCTTCCACAACCAATGACAGTGCATCAGTAGGCAATTCGTTTTTTAGTGTGGAAGGTTTGTAAATATTTCAGCTCTTCTCCTTCCCTTTTGTCAATACAGGAGCTCACAATATAATAATAATGTTTAAAACATCACAATGCCACAGTCACACTATTTAATCCATGCTGGGGGTTTAGTTGACTTTTGTTAGATATACATTTTTAACTGTAATTAAAATGGAATAAAACAGCATATCCCACATGTGACATTCATCATGCTTAGAGTTCTTCTAAATCCTTTCTTACTTTGTTTTCTTTTATTTTACTTCATTAGATAAAGAAAGCGATTCCGATGGTAAGTTCTTTCTTTATATGGATTTGACAACCTGTGATCAGCAGGTGAAAGCCTTGTGAATGTTGCATGAAAACATTTATGAATAGTCCTCCATTATGAAATAGAAAGATCCAAATGTTGTTAGTAAGAACCTTCCAAGTAGTGTAAGGCAGTTAAGTGCACTAATCCTGGTCTACATAAACCTCAACTCTGACGAAGATCTTTGCCATGCACCCCCTACTCTTCCACAACCAATGACAGTGCATTAGTAGCCAATAGTGTTTTTTGTATGGAGGTTTTGTAAGGTAGTTGCAGGTTCCTCCAGCTGTTACTCCTCCCATCATATGTCCACAGAGAAGAACACATCATACTATTACCTATACTTGGAATACATTTCACTGTTATGTCTCAGTCTTACCATGTAACCCAAGCTGAGGGTTCAATTGCTTTTTTATGTTTATTATCTTTAATTGTAATTTAAACAAAATAAAGTAGCCTAAATTTCATCCCTAACATCGCCAGCCCAACACAGCATGGTTATGTAGCAATTGTGTATGTTATATCAATTTACCAAGCTTTGACTTTCGAATCCTCCATGTAATTAAATGGAACCTTTCAGATGTAACGATTGCTCAGAATGACTAAAGAGCAAATAGAAAAGATTCCTGTAAACTAACCTGTATGGATTTCATATATTTTTTAGGGCACCAAGTGAGCTCCACTATAATATTTCATGATTTTATCTCAATCTGGAAAAACCTTGCTGCCCTATCACACATATATGACTCTGCATTGGTGGGCAATAATTTTTCTGGTTTTGTCAATATGAAAGGTACTTGCAAGTTATATGCAGACCTGGAACTCCCTCTGTTTGCACCCCTTAATGCAATGTGCCACCAAAGTCTATAGTTGTCAGACCATCCCAGTCAGATTCCCAGACCACCCATGTGCTATGATGTTGTATCATGTGATCCATAATGGGGGTTCCACTTCCTAAAGTTATTCCATTAGTAGAGGAACGACTAAATCAAGCTACAGCAGTTATTGGGGGATCTTGAATCTTTGACACAGACCCTACTCTTCCATCAACCAAAGACATGACATTAGTAGCCAATGAGTTTACTCTCCAGTTGAATTCCATTAGATGATGTATGAATCTTGGGTAGAAGTTGTGTGAATCTTAGGTGAAAATATTATGACTAAATAGCAGGATCCAAAAGTTACTTGCAAGAACCTTCCAAGTACTTTAAAACTGTTAAGTGCACCAATCCTGGTCTACATAAACCTCAACTCTGACTAAGATTTTAGCCATGCATCATCTACTCTTCCACAACCAATGACAATGCATCAGTAGCCAATATTTATTTGGAAAATTTGCAAGGTACTTCAGCTCTTTCCCTTGCACATTTGTCAATACAGAAGCACATATTATGATGATAATGATGTTAAAAAATGTAGTTCACCACAATGCCACAGTTATACCAATTAATATGCGTTATAATAAATGTCAGTTTCATTGTAAATGAGCACACAACAGGTACAATTCTGACACAGTTTGCTAGACAGAGTAATAACTATACCAAAGTAACTAAGAATCAGGTTCTATACCACCAAACTGTAATCAATACATGAATCCGCCAATCAACAATAAACAGTGCAAATAAATGTGTAATGCAATGTGACAAATAATACTACACAGGATTACAGGGCACTCTAAAGGATTGGCTGGGATATGGTGTAGCATTTCCTGAGTGGTACCACTTCAACGAGGAAAAAGGGGCAAAGGCCTTGGTTAGCAACAGTTAGGGGGCAGTCTTCAGTCCTGACGCTTCAGCCAGCTAAATGTTGGGGTCCAATAACCATTGGTGCACTTGGAGACCGTCAACAAGGCCTGCAGGCAGGAATAGAACTATAAAATAGCTAGATAGGTCAGTTCTAAGGGCTCAGTCTCTAGGGGTAGCAACAAGTACTGTCCGCAAGGCCCTCTCACCAGACCCAGTGACACGGCAGCAGTAGTTCACTCACTCTGGTCGCCTAGGTCTGTAGCCCAACAAAGTCTGTATCCTGGTAGTGGCTCTGTTCTTCCGCACTCAGGTCAAAGCTCTCCACCATCATTTTCTGTGATTTTATCTCAGTCTAGAACGCCTTTCTGCATCTCACAAACTTATGACTGCATTGGTGATTGATAGTTTTTCTAGTTTTGAGGATATACAGTGCTTTGAAAAAGTATTCATACCCCTTGAAATTTTCCACATTTTGTCATGTTACAACCAAAAACGTAAATGTATTGTATTGGGATTTTATGTGATAGACCAACACAAAGTGGCACATAATTGTGAAGTGGATGAAAAATGATAAATGGTTTTAAAAATGTTTTACAAATAAATATCTGAAAAGTGTACTCTTCTAACAAGACATTTGGTAGCCATTAGCAGCCAATGAGTTTACTCATTATGTGAGGTACATGCTAACACCTTCAGCTGTAGTTGCCCTCTGTATCCATATCTGTATGTGTCAGTTGGACAGTACATATGACATTAACCAAGCTTAGAGCCCTTCTAAATCCTTTCTTACTTTGCTTTCTTTTTTGTTTTGCTCCATTAAAATAAAGAGGAAAAGCCAGGAGGTAAGTCCTTTCTTTCTATGGCTTTGTCAATATGTGATCAGCAGCACTGAAATGAAAAAATGTTTAAATAAAATACTGAAGTTGGAAAAATTGCAATTAAATGTCTTGTAGTTACAACAAACAAAAAAAATTGCATATCTCATCCTCCATCCCTAAGATCACCAGTCAAACACAGCATGGTTATGTAGCAATTGTACGTGTTATATCAGTTTTACTAAGGTTCAAAAGAGATCATCATTTAATGGCCTTCCCTAACTATTTGCCACTAATCTAATTCCTCCATGCAATTAAAGGGAACCTGTCAGAGGTAGGAACTGCTCAGAATGTCTAAAGAGCAGATATCAAAGGTTCCTGTAAGCTACCCTTTATGTCTTTTATATAATTTTTAGATCACCAATGGAGCTTCACAATCACATTCCTTGACTTTATTTCAATCTATAATTGTTTTAAGATCTCTCACAAACCTACAAATCTGCAGTAGTGGCCAATCATTTTTCCGGGTTTTAGAATATGAAAGTTTCTTTGGCATGTGTAGATCCAGAACTCTCTCACTCCGCATCCCTCAATGCAATGTACCACCAAAGCCCTATTTTGACAGACCAGCACTAGTCAGGTCATCAGATCACCATGAGCTATGATGTCATACCATGTGATCCATGCCAGGGGCTCCCTTTCCTAAAGTAATTCTGATAGTAGGAAAACTGGCCTGGGAATGTAACCAAGCTACAGCAGTTATTGGTAGTTGTTGAATCGTCAAAACATACCCTACTTTTCCACCAACCAAAGACAGTTGGTAGCCATTAGCAGCCAATGAGTTTACTCATTTGGAGGGTATGTGAGGTACATGCTAACACCTTCAGCTGTAGTTCCCCTCTGTATCCATATCTGTATGTGTCAGTTGGACAGTACATATGACATTAACCAAGCTTAGAGCACTTCTAAATAATTTCTTACTTTGCTTTCTTTTTTGTTCTGCTCCTTGAAAAAAAGACAAAGGTCCAAAAGGTAAGTCCTTTCTTTCCATGGCTTCGTCAATATGTGATCAGCATCACTGAAATGAAAAATGTTTAAATAAAATACTAATAAATAAATAATAAATAAATTCGGTCAGTACATTTCCCCTGCAAAATTACTGGGAAATCTGATGGCCACCTAAAAGTTCACACATGGAAGACTGTAGCATTTCCTGAGTGGTACCAATTCAACTAGAAAAAAGGGGCAAAGGTCTTGGATAGCAACAGTTAGGGGGCAGTCTTCAGTCCTGACACTTCCGCCAGCTAAATGTTGGGGTCCAGTAACTATTGGTGCACTTGGAGACAGTCAACAAGGCCTGCAGGCAGGAAAAGAGCTATAAAGTAGCTAGATAGCTAGCTAGATGGGTCGTTCCTAAGGGCTCAGTCTCTAGGGGTAGCAACAAGTACTGTCCGAAAGGCCCTCTCACCAGACCCAGTGACACGGCAGCAGTAGTTCACTCACTCTGATCGCCTAGGTCTGTAGCCCAACAAAGTCTGTATCCTGATAGTGGCTCTGTTCTTCTGCACTCAGGTCAAAGCTCTCCACCATCATTTCCCATGATTTTATCTCAGTCTAGAATTCCTTTCTGCATCTCACAAACTTATGACTGCATTGGTGATTGATCATTTTTCTAGTTTTGAGGATATACAGTACTTTGAAAAAGTATTCATACCCCTTGAAATTTTCCACATTGTGTCATGTTACAACCAAAAACGTAAATGTATTGTATTGGGGTTTTATGTGATAGACCAACAAAAAGTGGCACATAATTGTGAAGTGGATGAAAAATGATAAATGGTTTTAAAAATGTTTTACAAATAAATATCTGAAAAGTGTACTCTTCCAACAAGACATTTGGTAGCCATTAGCAGCCAATGAGTTTACTCATTATGTGAGGTACATGCTAACACCTTCAGCTGTAGTTCCCCTCTGTATCCATATCTGTATCTGTCAGTTGGATAGTACATATGACATTAACCAAGCTTAGAGCCCTTCTAAATAATTTCTTACTTTGTTTTCTTTTTTGTTTTGCTCCATTAAAAGAAGAGAAAAAGCCAGAAGGTAAGTCCTTTCTTTCTATGGCTTTGTCAATATGTGATCAGGAACACTGAAATGAAAAAATGTTTAAATAAAATGCTGAAGTTGGAAAAGTTGCAACTAAATGTCTTGTAGTTATGGTTTGGATCTATGTTAAATTGAAAATCAGCCCACAATCTATTTTTTTAGTATGTTTGGTACCATGATTCACTGTATACAATTTTCCTGAGGAAATTGTTCCTATGTGAATCTCTTGCAAAGTTTTTTACCTGGAGGTCCTCCCAGTAGCAGCACTTCCTGTTGCAGGCTAAGCTTTCCCTTTATGGTCCATTTCAGGACTATTTATAGTTTGAGAAGATTTTAGGTTTATGTATTCTTTAATTCTTCAAACTGATAATATAGGATGAAGATTCACACAACCTTAACCCTCAAATCACATATTTGTCCAATTTAATCTCATTTGAAAATGTATGAATGGTAGGTAAATGTTGTGTGAATCTTGGGTAAAAATGTTTTTTTAAAAAGTCCTTCATGACTAAAAAGCAGGATCTAAACATTGCTTGTAAGAAGCTTCAAAGTACTCCAAAGCAGTTAATTGCACTTATCCTGATCTACATAAACCTCAACTCTGACCTAGATCTTTGCCATGTACTCTCTGCTCTTCCACAACCAATGGCAGGGCATCAGTAGTCAATTCATTTTTTTGGTTTGGAGATTTTATAAGGTAATTGCAGGTTATTCCAGCTCTTACTCCTCCCCATATTTGTCTAAAGAGAAAGACATATTTCAATAATAACTATATTTGGAACATAGCTCATTTTATTGTCACAGCCATACCATGTAACCCAAGCTGGGTTGTCTTTTAATATTTGATCATTTTAATTGTAATTTTAACAAAAAAAAGTTGCATATCTCATCCTCCATCCGTAAGATCACCAGCCCAACACAGCATAGCTATGTAGCAATTGTACGTGTTATATCAGTTTTACAAAGGTTCAAAAGAGATCATCATTTAATGGTCTTCCCTAACTATTTGCCACTAATCTAATTCCTCCATGCAATTAAAGGGAACCTGTCAGAGGTAGGAACTGCTCAGAATGTCTAAAGAGCAAATATCAAAGGTTCCTGTAAGCTACCCTTTATGTCTTTCATATAATTTTTGGAGCACCAATGGAGCTTCACAATCACATTCCTTGACTTTATTTCAATCTATAATTGTTTTAAGATTTCTCACAAACCTACAAATCTGCAGTAGTGGCCAATCATTTTTCTGAGTTTTAGAATATGAAAGTTTCTTTGGCATGCACAGATCCAGAACTCTCTCGCTCTGCGTCCCTCAATGCAATGTACCACCAAAGCCCTATTTTGACAGAGCAGCACAGTCAGGTCATCCGATCACCTTGAGCTATGATGTCATACCATGTGATCCATGCCGGGGGCTCCCTTTCCTAAAGTCATTCTGATAGTAGGAAAACTGGCCTGGGAACGTAACTAAGCTACAGCAGTTATTGGTAGTTGTTGAATCGTCAAAACATACCCTACTCTTCCACCAACCAAAGACAGTTGGTAGCCATTAGCAGCCAATGAGTTTACTCATTTGGAGGGTATGTGAGGTACATGCTAACACCTTCAGCTGTAGTTGCCGTCTGTATCCATATCTGTATGTGTCAGTTGGACAGTACATATGACATTAACCAAGCTTAGAGCCCTTCTAAATAATTTCTTACTTTGTTTTCTTTTTTGTTTTGCTCCATTAAAAAAAGAGAAAAAGCCAGGAGGTAAGTCCTTTCTTTCTATGGCTTTGTCAATATGTGATCAGCAGCACTGAAATGAAAAAATGTTTAAATAAAATACTGAAGTTGGAAAAATTGCAACTAAATGTCTTGTAGTTATGGTTTTGATCTATGTTAAATTTAAAATCAGCCCACAATCTATTTTTTTAGTATGTTTGAATTGGTACCATTATTCACTGTATACAATTTTCTTGAGGAAATTGTTCCTCTGTGAATCTCTTGCAAAGTTCCTTACCTGGTGGTCCTCCCAGTAGCAGCACTTCCTGTTGCAGGCCAAGCTTTCCCTTTTTGGTCCATTTTAGGACTATTTAATTTTTGAGAAGACTTTAGGTTTATGTATTCTTTAATTCTTCAAACTGATAATATAGGATGAAGATTCACACAACCTTACCCCTCAAATCACATATTTGTCCAATTTAATCTCATTTGAAAATGTATGAATGGTAGGTAAATGTTGTGTGAATCTTGGGTAAAAATGTTTTTTTAAAAAGTCCTTCATGACTAAAAAGCAGGATCTAAACATTGCTTGTAAGAAGCTTCAAAGTACTCCAAAGCAGTTAATTGCACTAATCCTGATCTACATAAACCTCAACTCTGACCTAGATCTTTGCCATGTACCCTCCGCTCTTCCACAACCAATGGCAGGGCATCAGTAGCCAATTCATTTTTTTGGTTTGGAGATTTTATAAGGTAATTGCAGGTTATTCCAGCTCTTACTCCTCCCCATATTTGTCTAAAGAGAAAGACATATTTCAATAATAGCTATATTTGGAACATAGCTCATTTTATTGTCACAGCCATACCATGTAACCCAAGCTGGGTTGTCTTTTAATATTTGATCATTTTAATTGTAATTTTAACAAAAAAAAGTTGCATATCTCATCCTTCATCCCTAAGATCACCAGCCCAACACAGCATGGCTATGTAGCAATTGTACGTGTTATATCAGTTTTACAAAGGTTCAACAGAGATCATCATTTAATGGCCTTCCCTAACTATTTGCCCCTAATCTAATTCCTCCATGCAATTAAAGGGAACCTGTCAGAGGTAGGAACTGCTCAGAATGTCTAAAGAGCAAATATCAAAGGTTCCTGTAAGCTACCTTTTATGTCTTTCATATAATTTTTGGAGCACCAATGGAGCTTTACAATCACATTCCTTGACTTTATTTCAATCTATAATTGTTTTAAGATTTCTCACAAACCTACAAATCTGCAGTAGTGGCCAATCATTTTTCTGAGTTTTAGAATATGAAAGTTTCTTTGGCATGCACAGATCCAGAACTCTCTCGCTCTGCGTCCCTCAATGCAATGTACCACCAAAGCCCTATTTTGACAGAGCAGCACAGTCAGGTCCCCAGATCACCTTGAGCTATGATGTCATACCATGTGATCCATGCCAGGGGCTCCCTTTCCTAAAGTCATTCTGATAGTAGGAAAACTGGCCTGGGAATGTAACTAAGCTACAGCAGTTATTGGTAGTTCTTGAGTTTTCAACACATACACTACTTTTCCACCAACCAAAGACAGTTGGTAGCCATTAGCAGCCAATGAGTTACTCATTTGGAGGGTATGTGAGGTACATGCTAACACCTTCAGCTGTAGTTCCCCTCTGTATCCATATCTGTATGTGTCAGTTGGACAGTACATATGACATTAACCAAGCTTAGAGCACTTCTAAATATTTTCTTACTTTGCTTTCTTTTTTGTTTTGCTCCATTAAAAAAAGATAAAAAGCCAGGAGGTAAGTCCTTTCTTTCTATGGCTTTGTCAATATGTGATCAGCAGCACTGAAATGAAAAAATGTTTAAATAAAATACTGAAGTTGGAAAAATTGCAGCTAAATGTCTTGTAGTTATGGTTTGGATCTATGTTAAATTTAAAATCAGCCCACAATCTATTTTTTTAGTATGTTTGGTACCATGATTCACTGTATACAATTATCTTGAGGAAATCAAGCTTTCCTTTTTTGGTCCATTTTAGGACTATTTATAGTTTGAGAAGATTTTAGGTTTATCTATTCTTTAAATCTACAAACTACCAATATGGGATGAAGATTCACACAACCTTAGCCCTCAAATCACATATTTGTCCAATTTAATCTCATTTGAAAATATATGAATCGTAGGTAAATGTTGTGTGAATCTTGGGTAAAAACGTTTTTTTAAAAAGTCCTTCATGACTAAAAATCAGGATCCAAACCTTGCTTGTAAGAAGCTTCAAAGTACTCTAAAGCAGTTAATTGCACTAATGCTGATCTACATAAACCTCAACTCTGACCTAGATCTTTGCCATGTACCCTCTACTCTTCCACAACCGATGGCAGCGCATCAGTAGCCAATTAGTTTTTTTGGTTTGGAGATTTTATAAGGTAATTGCAGGTTATTCCAGCTCTTACTCCTCCCCATATTTGTCTAAAGAGAAATACATATTTCAATAATAACTATATTTGGAACATAGTTCATTTTATTGTCACAGCCATACCATGTAACCCAAGCTGGGTTGTCTTTTAATATTTGATAATTTTAATTGTAATTTTAACAAAAAAAAGTTGCATATCTCATCCTCCAACCGTAAGATCACCAGCCCAACACAGCATGGTTATGTAGCAATTGTACGTGTTATATCAGTTTTACTAAGGTTCAAAAGAGATCATCATTTAATGGCCTTCCCTAACTATTTGCCACTAATCTAATTCCTCCATGCAATTAAAGGGAACCTGTCAGAGGTAGGAACTGCTCAGAATGTCTAAAGAGCAGATATCAAAGGTTCCTGTAAGCTACCCTTTATGTCTTTCATTTAATTTTTAGATCACCAATGGAGCATCACAATCACATTACTTGACTTTATTTCAATCTAGAATGGTTTTAAATGCTCTCACAAACCTACAAATCTGCATTTGTGGCCAATCATTTTTCTGGGTTTTAGAAAATGAAAGATTGTTTGACATGCAAAGATCCAGAACTCTCTCACTCCGCATCCCTCAATGCAATGTACCACCAAAGCCCTATTTTGACAGAGCAGCACAGTCAGGTCCCCAGATCACCCATGAGCTATGATGTCATACCATGTGATCCATGCCGGGGGCTCCATTTCCTAAAGCCATTCTGATAGTAGGAAAACTGGCCTGGGAATGTAACTAAGCTGCAGCAGTTATTGGTAGTTTTTGAGTTTTCAACACATACACTACTTTTCCACCAACCAAAGACAGTTGGTAGCCATTAACAGCCAATGAGTTTACTCATTTGGAGGGTATGGGAGGTACATGCTAACACCTTCAGCTGTAGTTCCCCTCTGTATCCATATCTGTATGTGTCAGTTGGACAGTACATATGACATTAACCAAGCTTAGATCCCTTCTAAATAATTTCTTACTTTGCTTTCTTTTTTGTTTTGCTCCATTAAAAAAAGAGAAAAAGCCAGAAGGTAAGTCCTTTCTTTCTATGGCTTTGTCAATATGTGATCAGCAGCACTGAAATGAAAAAATGTTTAAATAAAATACTGAAGTTGGACAAATTGCAACTAAATGTCTTGGTTTGGATATATGTTAAATTGAAAATCAGCCCACAATCTATTTTTTAGTATGTTTGGTACCATGATTCACTGTATACAATTTTCTTGAGGAAATTGTTCCTATGTGAATCTCTTGCAAAGTTTCTTTCCTGGAGGTCCTCCCAGTAGCAGCACTTCCTGTTGCAGGCTAAGCTTTCCCTTTTTGGTCCATTTCAGGACTATTTATAGTTTGAGAAGATTTTAGGTTTATGTATTCTTTAATTCTACAAACTGATAATATGGGATGAAGATTCACACAACCTTAACCCTCAATTCACTCATTTGTCCAATTGAATCTCATTAAAAAATGTATGAATGGTAGGTAAATGTTGTGTGAATCTTGGTTAAAAACATTTTTAAAAAAAGTCCTTCCTGACTAAAAAGCAGGATCTAAAGTTGCTTGTAAGAAGCTTCAAAGTACTCTAAAGCAGTTAATTGCACTAATGTTGATCTACATCAGTGTTTCTCAACTCCAGTCCTCATGGACCCCAAACAGGTCATGTTTTCAAGATTTCCATTATTTTGCACAGGTGATTTGATCAGTTTCACTGCCTTAGTAATTACCACAGCTGTTTCATCTGAGGGAAATCCTGAAAACATGACCTGTTGGGGGTCCATGAGGACTGGAGTTGAGAAACACTGATCTACATAAACCTCAACTCTGACCTAGATCTTTGCCATGTACACTCCGCTCTTCCACAACCAATGGCAGCGCATCAGTAGCCAATTAGATTTTTTGGTTTGGAGATTTATAAGGTAATTGCAGGTTATTCCAGCTCTTACTCCCCTCACATTTGTCTAAAGAGAAAGACACATTTCATTAATAACTATATTTGGAACATAGTTCATTTTATTGTCACAGCCATACCATGTAACCCAAGCTGGGGGTTCAGTTGCCTTTTAATATTTAATATTTTTAATTGTAATTTAAACAAAAAAAGTTGCATATCTTATCCTCCATCCCTAAGATCACCAGCCCAACACAGCATGGTTATGTAGCAATTGTACGTGTTATATCAGTTTTACTAAGGTTCAACAGAGATCATCATTTAATGGCCTTCCCTAACTATTTACCCCTAACCTAATTCCTCCATGCAATTAAAGGGAACTTGTCAGAGGTAGGAACTGCTCAGAATGTCTAAAGAGCAGATATCAAAGGTTCCTGTAAGCTACCCTTTATGTCTTTCATATAATTTTTAGATCACCAATGGAGCTTCACAATCACATTACTTGACTTTATTTCAATCTAGAATTGTTTTAAATGCTCTCACAAACCTACAAATCTGCAGTAGTGGCCAATCATTTTTCTCGGTTTTAGAATATGAAAGTTTCTTTGGCATGTGTAGATCCAGAACTCTCTCACTCCGCATCCCTCAATGCAACGTACCACCAAAGCCCTATTTTGACAGAGCAGCACAGTCAAGTCATCAGATCACCATGAGCTATGATGTCATACCATGTGATCCATGCCGGGGGCTCCCTTTTCTAAAGTCATTCTGATAGTAGGAAAACTGGCCTGGGAACGTAAACAAGCTACAGCAGTTATTGGTAGTTCTTGAATTTTCAACACATACCCTACTTTTCCACCAACCAAAGACAGTTGGTAGCCATTAGCAGCTAATGAGTTTACTCATTTGGAGGGTATGTGAGGTACATGCTAACACCTTCAGCTGTAGTTCCCCTCTGTATCCGTATCTGTAAGTGTCAGTTGGACAGTACATATGACATTAACCAAGCTTAGAGCCCTTCTAAATCCTTTCTTACTTTGCTTTCTTTTTTGTTTTGCTCCATTAAAAAAAGATAAAAAGCCAGAAGGTAAGTCCTTTCTTTCTATGACTTTGTCAATATGTGATCAGCAGCACTGAAATGAAAAATGTTTAAATAAAATACTGAAGTTGGAAAAATTGCAATTAAATGTCGCGTAGTTATGGTTTGGATCTATGTTAAATTTAAAATCAGCCCACAATCTTTTTTTTAGTATGTTTGGTACCATGATTCACTGTATACAATTTTCTTGAGGAAATTGTTCCTATGTGAATCTCTTGCAAAGTTCCTTACCTGGAGGTCCTCCCAGTAGCAGCACTTCCTGTTGCAGGCTAAGCTTTCCATGTTTTGTCCATTTCAGGACTATTTATAGTTTGAGAAGATTTTAGGTTTATGTATTCTTTAAATCTACAAACTAATAATATGGGATGAAGATTCACACAACCTTAACCCTCAAATCACATATTTGTCCAATTTAATCTCATTTGAAAATGTATGAATGGTAGGTAAATGTTGTGTGAATCTTGGGTAAAAAGTTTTTTAAAAAAGTCCTTCATGAGTAAAAAGCAGGATCTAAACCTTGCTTGTAAGAAGCTTCAAAGTACTATAAAGCAGTTAATTGCACTAATGCTGATCTACATAAACCTCAACTCTGACCTAGATCTTTGCCATGTACCCTCTGCTCTTCCACAACCAATGGCAGCGCATCAGTAGCCAATTCGGTTTTTTGGTTTGGAGATTTTATAAGGTAATTGCAGGTTATTCCAGCTCTTACTCCTCCCCATATTTGTCTAAAGAGAGACATATTTCAATAATAACTATATTTGAACATAGTTCATTTTATTGTCACAGCCATGCCATGTAACCCAAGCTGGGTTGTCTTTTAATATTTGATAATTTTAATTGTAACTTAAACCAAAAAAAGTTGCATATCTCATCCTCCATAACTACGATCACCAGCCCAACACAGCATGGCTATGTAGCAATTGTACGTGTTATATCAGTTTTACAAAGGTTCAAAAGAGATCATCATTTAAGGGCCTTCCCTAACTATTTTCCCCTAATCTAATTCCTCCGTGCAATTAAAGGGAACCTGTCAGAGGTAGGAACTGCTTAGAATGTCTAAAGAGCAAATATCAAAGGTTCCTGTAAGCTACCCTTTATGTCTTTCATATAATTTTTAGATCACCAATGGAGCTTCACAATCACATTACTTGACTTTATTTCAATCTAGAATTGTTTTAAGTGCTCTCACAAACCTACAAATCTGCATTTGTAGCCAATTATTTTTCTGGGTTTTAGAAAATGAAAGGTTCTTTGGAATGCACAGATCCAGAACTCTCTCGCTCTGCATCCCTCAATGCAACGTACCACCAAAGCCCTATTTTGACAGAGCAGCACAGTCAAGTCCCCAGATCACCCATGAGCTATGATGTCATACCATGTGATCCATGTCGGGGGCTCCCTTTCCTAAAGTCATTCTGATAGTAGGAAAACTGGCCTGGGAACGTAACCAAACTACAGCAATTATTGGTAGTTGTTGAATTTTCAACACATACACTACTTTTCCACCAACCAAAGACAGTTGGTAGCCATTAGCAGCTAATGAGTTTACTCATTTGGAGGGTATGTGAGGTACATGCTAACACCTTCAGCTGTAGTTCCCCTCTGTATCCGTATCTGTATGTGTCAGTTGGACAGTACATATGACATTAACCAAGCTTAGAGCCCTTCTAAATAATTTCTTACTTTGCTTTCTTTTTTGCTCTGCTCCTTGAAAAAAAGACAAAGGTCCAAAAGGTAAGTCCTTTCTTTCTATGGCTTTGTCAATATGTAATCAGCAGCACTGAAATTAAAAATGTTTAAATAAAATACTGAAGTTTGAAAAATTGCAACTAAATGTCACGTAGACATGGTTTGGATCTATGTTAAATTTAAAATCAGCCCACAATCTATTTTTTTAGTATGTTTGATACCATGATTCACTGTATACAATTTTCTTGAGGAAATTGTTCCTATGTGAATCTCTTGCAAAGTTTTTTAGCTGGAGGTCCTCCCAGTAGCAGCACTTTCTGTTGCAGGCCAAGCTTTCCCCTTTTGGTCCATTTTAGGACAATTTAATTTTTGAGAAGATTTTGAATGAATCCGCCAATCAGCAATAAACAGTGCAAATAAATGTGTAATGCAATGTGACAAAGAATACTACACAGGATTACAGTGCACTCTAAAGGATTGGCTGGGATATGGTGTAGCATTTCCTGAGTGGTACCACTTCAACTAGAAAAAAGGGGCAAAGGCCTTGGATAACAACAGTTAGGGGGCAGTCTTCAGTCCTGACGCTTCAGCCAGCTAAATTTTGGGGTCCAATAACTATTGGTGCACTTGGAGACAGTCAACAAGGCTTGCAGGCAGGAATAGAGCAGCAAACTAACTAGATAGCTAGCTAGATGGGTCATTCCTAAGGGCTCAGTCTCTAGGGGTAGCAACAAGTACTGTCTGCAAGGCCCTCTCACCAGACCCAGTGACACGGCAGCAGTAGTTCACTCACTCTGGTCGCCTAGGTCTGTAGCCCAACAACGTCTGTATCCTGGTAGTGGCTCTGTTCTTCCGCACTCAGGTCAAAGCTCTCCACCATCATTTTCCATGATTTTATCTCAGTCTAGAACTCCTTTCTGCATCTTACAAACTTATGACTGTATTGGTGATTGATAATTTTTCTAGTTTTGAGGATATACAGTGCTTTGAAAAAGTATTCATACCCCTTGACATTTTCCACAGATTGTCATGTTACAACCAAAAACGTAAATGTATTGTATTTTGATTTTATGTGATAGAACAACACAAAGTGGCACATAATTGTGAAGTGGATGAAAAATGATAAATGGTTTTAAAAATGTTTTACAAATAAATATCTGAAAAGTGTACTCTTCCAACAAGACATTTGGTAGCCATTAGCAGCCAATGAGTTTACTCATTATGTGAGGTACATGCTAACACCTTCAGCTGTAGTTGCCCTCTGTATCCGTATCTGTATATGTCAGTTGGACAGTACATATGACATTAACCAAGCTTAGAGCCCTTCTAAATCCTTTCTTACTCTATTTTCTTTTTTGTTTTGCTCCATTAAAAAAAGATAAAAAGCCAGAAGGTAAGTCCTTTCTTTCTACCGCTTTGTCAATATGTGATCAGCAGCACTGAAATGAAAAAATGTTTAAATAAAATACTGAAGTTGGAAAAATTGCAACTAAATGTCTTGTAGTTATGGTTTGGATCTATGTTAAATTGAAAATCAGCCCACAATCCATTTTTTTAGTATGTTTGGTACCATGAATCACTGTATACAATTTTCTTAAAGAAATTGTTCCTATGTGAATCTCTTGCAAAGTTCCTTACCTGGAGGTCCTCCCAGTAGCAGCACTTCCTGTTGCAGGCTAAGCTTTCCCTTTTTGGTCCATTTTAGGACTATTTAATTTTCGAGAAGATTTTAGGTTTATGCATTCTTTAAGTCTACAAACTAACAATATGGGATGAAGATTCACACAACCTTAACCCCTCAATTCACATATTTGTCCAATTGAATCTCATTAGAAAATGTATGAATCGTTGGTAAACATTCGATTGAGCTCTAGATGACTCTCTTGATGTTATCATACACCACTACTTCACTTGTCGCATTTAGTAGGGACATGCAAAGCCTCAGTCCTCTCCACCAGACTAGCATATCTCCACTACCTCACTTCACTCCCAGTAACAGAATAAAATCATGCTGTGCACCTATCTAGGACTCCATGCATGCATTCACTTAGCTCTTCCTCTTTTGTACCTGTGTACAGGCTGAGGACCTCTGTGGTGCTGATCTGCTCCTGTTGACTATGGGAGATGGAGAGAGCTGCGAAAGCAACTTCCTCCAGCAAGAGCCTATCCCACCTGCCACTGGCACATACTTATGGCCGGCTGCTGGTGAAACCTTTGTTACCCTTCGTAACCACTTGTGTCTTCATACCCCAGTGTGTCTTAACTGACCCATGCTGTAGACTATGTGTGCCTGTTACTTACACTCCTTTAGTAACTGCAGACCAGGCAAAGACAAAGTTTCAAAAGCTTTTTTTGAAATAACCTAAACATGACAGTTAAACAAAAGGCACAATCTTTCCTTAAACAAATCCCTAACTACAGCATGTGGCTGCGCCAGCATACCTGCACAGGTAAAAGTCCATCTTTGGAAAAATCCATAGTGGTAGTGTCCAGGACTGTCATCTTCAAGGTGGATTGCAGGTCCCAGCAATCCCCCTATGTTGCTTGAGGCTCCTACGGCCAGATGTACATTAGTAGGCACTTCAGGCTTGGCGTGATACAGCTGACAGGATGGACTCCAGAAATGGCATCATCAGTGAGAACGGCAATGATGAGAGACCCCATGGATCCCTGGCTCTTTTATATTCACACCGAAGCTGTGTGGCAGACCCAAGAAGCCCACCAAGGAAAACCTGGGAAAACATTTTAACTATTCTTCCCAGCAGGGGTAGCACCTAACTAGGCTGAAATAGGCAACCTGCCTACGCACTGTATACAGTTTTCTTCAGGAAATTGTTGCTTTGTAAATCACTTGCAAACTTTGCAGCATGTCTGTCAAGGTCCTACCTTTTCCCAGAGGTTATGCTGCTCCATGTGCTGGCATCCATCTTGGGTTTCTGCAGAGCATGGTGGGAGTCTTTTATGCCTTCAGGCCTCTGCGGTCCATCCCCCAGAGGGGTGTGTTTGATCACATATAAGCCTGTTGTTCGCACGTGCTCTTTGCATTCGTGTCTTGTGTGTTCGTGTTGCAACAAGCTCTGTTTATACTCTCGTGGCTCTCCTGGAATATTTACTCGGCTTTTGACTAGACTATTCTCTGCATTATCCATTTATCTGACCTCCCGTTGCTGAACCCGGCTTGTGACCTGTTATTCTTGTCTACCGTTCTGTATCGTTTGTCCCGTTGTTATCGACCCAGCCTGCCCGACTACGCTATTGTCTTATCTGGTTCCTACCAGCTACACACCATTGGCAGCGGCCATTACGCAGCTGGGGTGTTTCGGGGGCCACGACCTGGTCCCTGGCTGCGTCAAGTCCATCCCCACGATCAGGGGCCCTGGTGAAGGGCAGCCTGGGGCTTAGACTCCGCTCCCTGAGGGACTCCGGTCCGTGGGTGGTGGTTGTCATCAGTTGGGGGGTGACCCTGTCATTAGGCCTGCCTGTCCGTTCCACAGCTCCTGCCCTGACAATTTCTTGTTGCAGGCTTACAATGCTAAGCCTCTGCCTCACAATTTGGAGCAGCCTGCCGCGTGCATTCCTTTAGTTGGCTGTTAGCTTGCCTATTCGGTCAGTACATTTCCCCTGCAAAATTATTGGGAAATATGATGGCCACCTAAAAGTTCACATATGGCAGGCTGACAACGCCGCTGCTATTTTCGAGGCAGTGGCTTAGTGTTGTCAGCCTTCAACAGGAAGTGCCATTACTGGAAGACGCTCCAGGTAAGAAACTTTTCAGCAGATTTGCAACTGTTTTTCTTAATAAAACTGTATACAGTGAAGCATGATGCCAAAAATATTAATAATTTAGATTCTGAGATTACATATGCTCTAAGTCTACAAACTAATAATATGAGATCCAGGTTCACACAACCTTCACTCTTAATTCACACATTTGTCCACTTGAATTCCATTAGGAGATGTATGAATCTTGGATGGAAGTTGTGTGGATCTTGAGTGAAAACAGTTATAAATCTTTAACCATGACTAAATAGCAGGATTCAAAAGCTACTTGCAAGAACCTTCTAAGTACTCTAAAACTGTTAAGTGCACCAATCCTGGTCTACATAAACCTCAACTCTCACTAAGATTTTAGCCATGCATCCTCTACTCTTCCACAACCAATGACAGTGCATCAGTAGCCAATATTTATTTGGAAATTTGCAAGGTACTTCAGCTCTTTCCCTTGCCCATTTGTCAATACAGAAGCTCATATTATGATGATAATGATGTTAAAAAATGTAGTTCACCACAATGCCACAGTTACACCAATTAATATGGGTTGGAATAAATGTCAGTTTCATTGTAAATGAGCACACAACAGGTACAATTCTGACACAGTTTACTAGACAGAGTAATAACTATACCAAAGTAACTAAGAATCAGGTTCTATACCACCAAACTGTAATCAATACATGTATCCGCCAATCAGCAATAAACAGTGCAAATAAATGTGTAATGCAATGTGACAAATAATACTACACAGGATTACAGGGCACTCTAAAGGATTGGCTGGGATATGGTGTAGCATTTCCTGAGTGGTACCACTTCAACTAGGAAAAAGGGGCAAAGGCCTTGGATAGCAACAGTTAGGGGGCAGTCTCAAGTACTGTCCGCAAGGCCCTCTCGGCAGACCCAGTGACACGGCAGCAGTAGTTCACTCACTCTGGTCGCCTAGGTCTGTAGCCCAACAAAGTCTGTATCCTGGTAGTGGCTCTGTTCTACCGCACTCAGGTCAAAGCTCTCCACCATCATTTTCCATGATTTTATCTCAGTCTAGAACTTCTTTCTGCATCTCACAAGCTTATGACTGCATTGGTGATTGATAATTTTTCTAGTTTTGAGGATATACAGTGCTTTGAAAAAGTATTCATACCCCTTGAAATTTTCCACATTTTGTCATGTTACAACCAAAAACGTAAATGTATTGTATTGGGATTTTATGTGATAGACCAACACAAAGTGGCACATAATTGTGAAGTGGATGAAAAATCATAAATGGTTTTAAAAATGTTTTACAAATAAATATCTGAAAAGTGTATTCTTCCAACAAGACATTTGGTAGCCATTAGCAACCAATGAGTTTATTCATTATTTGAGGTACATGCTAACACCTTCAGCTGTAGTTCCCCTCTGTATCCGTATCGGTATGTGTCAGTTGGACAGTACATATGACATTAACCAAGCTTAGAGCCCTTCTAAATCCTTTCTTACTTTGCTTTCTTTTTTGTTTTGCTCCATTAAAAAAAGATAAAAAGGCAGAAGGTAAGTCCTTTCTTTCTATGGCTTTGTC
The DNA here is from genome assembly GCF_062004578.1 of Staurois parvus. Taxonomy (NCBI): domain Eukaryota; kingdom Metazoa; phylum Chordata; class Amphibia; order Anura; family Ranidae; genus Staurois; species Staurois parvus. The sequence continues at coordinate 483,056 of NW_028317980.1, read as the reverse complement.
AATATGTGATCAGCAGCACTGAAATGAAAAAATGTTTAAATAAAGTACTGAAGTTGGAAAAATTGCAACTAAATGTCTTGTAGTTATGGTTTGGATCTATGTTAAATTTAAAATCAGCGCACAATCTATTTTTTTAAGACTTTTACTCATCCTTTCACCTATGTCATTTTTATTTGCAATATCAAGCGCTGCATTTCTTATTTTGATTATTTTTTTAGTATGTTTGGTACCATGATTCACTGTATACAATTTTCTTCAGGAAATTGTTCCTCTGTGAATCACTTGCAAAGTTCCTTACCTGGAGGTCCTTCCAGTAGCAGCACTTCCTGTTGCAGGCTAAGCTTTCCATCTTGACTAGGACCTTTGCCATGATCCCCCTACTCTTCCACAACCAATGACAGTGCATCAGTAGCCAATTAGTTTTTTAGTGTGGACGGTTTGTGAATATTTCAGCTCTTCCCCTTCCCTTTTGTCAATAAAGGAGCTCACAATATAATAATAGTGTTTAAAACATCACAATGCCACAGTCACACTATTTAATCCATGCTGGGGGTTTAGTTGACTTTTGTTAGATATACATTTTTAATTGTAATTAAAATGGAATAAAACAGCATATCCCACATGTGACATTCATCATGCTTAGAGTTCTTCTAAATCCTTTCTTACTTTGTTTTCTTTTATTCTACTTCATTAGATAAAGAAAGCGATTCCGATGGTAAGTTCTTTCTTTATATGGATTTGACAACCTGTGATCAGCAGGTGAAAGCCTTGTGAATGTTGCATGAAAACATTTATGAATAGTCCTCCATTATCAAATAGAAAGATCCAAATGTTGTTAGTAAGAACCTTCCAAGTAGTGTAAGGCAGTTAAGTGCACTAATCCTGGTCTACATAAACCTCAACTCTGATGAAGATCTTTGCCATGCACCCCCTACTCTTCCACAACCAATGACAGTGCATTAGTAGCCAATAGTGTTTTTTGTATGGAGGTTTTGTAAGGTAGTTGCAGGTTCCTCCAGCTGTTACTCCTCCCATCATATGTCCACAGAGAAGAACACATCATACTATTACCTATACTTGGAATATATTTCACTGTTATGTCTCAGTCTTACCATGTAACCCAAGCTGAGGGTTCAATTGCTTTTTTGTGTTTATTATTTTTAATTGTAATTTAAACAAAATAAAGCAGCCTAAATTTCATCCCTAACATCGCCAGCCCAACACAGCATGGTTATGTAGCAATTGTGTATGTTATATCAATTTACCAAGCTTTGACTTTCAAATCCTCCATGTAATTAAATGGAACCTTTCAGAGGTAATGATTGCTCAGAATGACTAAAGAGCAAGTAGAAAAGGTTCCTGTAAACTGCCCTGTATGGATTTCATATATTTTTTAGGGCACCAAGGGAGCTCCACCATAATATTTCATGATTTTTTTCTCAATCTGGAAAAACCTTGCTGCCCTATCACACAAATATGACTCTGCATTGGTGGGCAATAATATTTCTGGTTTTGTCAATATGAAAGGTACTTGCAAGGTATATGCAGACCTGGAACTCCCTCTGTTTGCACCTCTTAATGCAATGTGCCACCAAAGTCTATATTTGTCAGAGCATCACAGTCAGATCCCCAGACCACCCATGAGCTATGATGTCATATCATGTGATCCATAATGGGGGTTCCACTTCCTAAAGTTATTCCATTAGTAGAGGAATGACTAAATCAAGCTACAGCAGTTATTGGGGGATTTTGAAACTTTGACACAGACCCTACTCTTCCATCAACCAAAGACATGACATTAGTAGCCAATGAGTTTACTAATTGGGAGGTTATATAGGGGACTTGCTAGTACCTTCAGCTGTGGTTCCACTCTGCATCTGTCAGTGAGATAGTAAACATGACTTTAACCATGCTTCGAGATTGTCTAAACCGTTTCTTACTTTGTGTTTTTTTTCTTTTTTTTTCTAATAAAAAAGACAGTGATTCAAAAGGTAGGTCCTTTCTTTATATTGATTTGTCAACCTGTGATCAGCAGCACTGAAATTCATTTCTCCAGTTGAATTCCATTAGATGATGTATGAATCTTGGATGGAAGTTGTGTGGATCTTGAGTGAAAACATTTATAAATCTTTAACCATGACTAAATAGCAGGATCCAAAAGTTACTTGCAAGAACCTTCTAAGTACTCTAAAACAGTTAAGTGCGCCAATCCTGGTCTACATAAACCTCAACCCTGACTAGGACCTTTGCCATGATCCCCCTACTCTTCCACAACCAATGACAGTGCATCAATAGCTAATTCGTGTTTTGGTGTGGAAGGTTTGTAAATATTTCAGCTCTTCCCCTTCCCTTTTGTCAATACAGGAGCTCACAATATAATAATAATGTTTAAAACATCACAATGCCAGTTTAATTTCATTAGATGATGTATGAATCTTGGGTGGAATTTGTGTGAATCTTAGGTGAAAATATTATGACTAAATAGCAGGATCCAAAAGTTACTTGCAAGAACCTTCCAAGTATTTTAAAACTGTTAAGTGCACCAATCCTGGTCTACATAAACCTCAACTCTGACTAAGATTTTAGCCATGCATCCTCTACTCTTCCACAACCAATGACAATGCATCAGTAGCCAATATTTATTTGAAAAATTTGCAAGGTACTTCAGCTCTTTCCCTTGCCCATTTGTCAATATAGAAGCACATATTATGATGATAATAATGTTAAAAAATGTAGTTCACCACAATGCCACAGTTACACCAATTAATATGGTTTGGAATAAATGGCAGTTTCATTGTAAATGAGCACACAACAGGTACAATTCTGACACAGTTTACTAGACAGAGTAATAACTATATCAAAGTAACTAAGAATCAGGTTCTATACCACCAAACTGTAATCAATACATGAATCCGCCAATCAGCAATAAACAGTGCAAATAAATGTGTAATGCAATGTGACAAATAATACTACACAGGATTACAGGGCACTCTAAAGGATTGGCTGGGATATGGTGTAGCATTTCCTGAGTGGTACCACTTCAACTAGGAAAAAGGGGCAAAGGCCTTGGATAGCAGCAGTTAAGGGGCAGTCTTCAGTCCTGATGCTTCAGCCAGCTAAATGTTGGGGTCCAATAACTATTGGTGCACTTGGAGACAGTCAACAAGGCCGGCAGGCAGGAATAGAACTATAAAATAGCTAGATAGGTCATTCCTAAGGGCTCAGTCTCTAGGGGTAGCAACAAGTACTGTCCGCAAGGCCCTCTCACCAGACCCAGTGACACGGCAGTAGTAGTTCACTCACTCTGGTCGCCTAGGTCTGTAGCCCAACAACGTCTGTATCCTGGTAGTGGCTCTGTTCTTCTGCACTCAGGTCAAAGCTCTCCACCATCATTTTCTGTGATTTTATCTCAGTCTAGAACTCCTTTCTGTATCTCACAAACTTATTACTGCATTGGTGATTGATAGTTTTTCTAGTTTTGAGGATATACAGTGCTTTGAAAAAGTATTCATACCCCTTGAAATTCTCCACATTTTGTCATGTTACAACCAAAAACGTAAATGTATTGTATTGGGATTTTATGTGATAGACCAACACAAAGTGGCACATAATTGTGAAGTGGATGAAAAATGATAAATGGTTTTAAAAATGTTTTACAAACAAATATCTGAAAAGTGTACTCTTCCAACAAGACATTTGGTAGCCATTAGCAGCCAATGAGTTTACTCATTATGTGAGGTACATGCTAACACCTTCAGCTGCGAGAAGCCATGTGGGGGACCCAGCAAACATGTGGAAGAAGGTGCTCAGAGAAAGTGGTCACATGAGACCAAAATTGAACTTTTTGGCCTAAAAGCAAAACGCTATGTCTGGCGGAAAACTAACACTGCACATCACCCTGAACACACCATCCCCACCGTGAAACATGGTGGTGGCAGCATAATTTTTTGGGGATGATTTTCTTCAGCATGGACTGGGAAGCTGGTCAGAGTTGATGGGAAAATGGATGGAGCCAAATACAGGGCAATCTTAGAAGAAAGCTTGTTAGAGCCTGCAAAAGACTAGAGACCGGGGCGGAGGTTCACCTTCCAGCAGGACAATGACCCTAAATATACGGCCAGCGCTACAATGGAATGGTTTAGATCAAAGCATATTCATGTAGAATCTGTGACAACACTTCAATCTGACAGAGCTTGAGCTATTTTGCAAAGAAGAATGGGCAAAAATGTCACTTTCTAGATGTGTAAAGCTGGTAGAGATATTCCCAAAAAGACTTGCAGCTGTAATTGCAGTAAAAGGTGGTTCTACAAAGTATTGACTGCGGGGGGCCGAACACAAGTGCATGCCATACTTTTCAGATATTTATTTGTAAAAAAAATTTGAGAACCATTCCTCATTTTCCTTCTACTTCACAATTATGTGCCACTTTGCGTTGGTCTATCACATAAAATCCCAATAAAATACATTTATGTTTTTGGTTGTAACATGACAAAGTTGAAAATTTCAAGGTGTATGAATACATTTTCAAGGCACTATAAAAGCTATATGCAAGGCATGTGCAGATCTGGAACTCCCTATCTTTGCATCCTTCAGTGCAATGTGCCACCAAAGCTCTATTTTGTTAGAGCAAAACAAATAGTTCCCCAGACCACCCATGAGCTATATGTGATGAGTTATCATGTGATCCACGCTGGGGGTCCGTTTCCTAAAGTTATTCCAATAGGGACCAGCCTAGGAACCAAGCTACAACAGTTACTGGAAGATCTTGAATCTTCTTTGACACACAACCTACTATTCCAAAAACCAAAAACAGTGCATTAGTAGACAATTAGTTTAATATTTGGAGGATACAGTTGTGCTCAAAAGTTTGCATCCCCTGGCAGAAATTGTGAAATTTTGACATTGATATTGAAAATATGACTAATCATGCCAAAAAATGCTCTTTTATTGAAGGATGATGATCATATGAAGTCATTTATTATCAAATAGTTGTTTGACTCCTTTTTAAATCATAATGATAACAGAAATCACCCAAATGGCCATGAACAAAAGTTTACATACCCTGGAATGTTTGGCCTTGGTACAGACACACAAGGTGACACACACGGGTTAAAATGCCAATTAGAGGTTAATGTCCCACATCTGTGGCTTTTTAAATTGCAATTAGTGTCAGTGTATAAATAATCAATGAGTTATTCTTATTATTATTAGTACATCAAGTTTATAGACCGCCAAAGGGTTTGCTCAGCGCTGTACAATAGAGGGGGGGGGGACAATACATGAAACAGTACAACAATAACAAACAGCACACGAGGGGTTAGAGGGCCCTACTCTTTCGAGCTTACAATAGAGGAGGGAGGGGGTAGTGGTACAGGAGGAAGTGGCTGTGGGGAATGGAGTGGTGGGAGGAATGAAGGGGAACAGCTGTTAGGTGAGGGTGGGGTAGGCTTCCCTGAACAGATGGGTTTTGAGGGAGCGCCTGAAGGTGAGGAGGGAAGGTGACAGTCGGATGGATTGGGGTAGTGAGTTCCAGAGGATGGGGGAGGACCTAGAGAAGTCTTGCACTCGTGCGTGGGAGGAGGAGACCAGGGAGCAAGATAGAAGGAGGTCCTGTGAGGAGTGAAGGGTACGGGTAGGGTGGTATTTGGGAATCAGGTTGGTGAGGTAGTTAGGGGCAGTGTTGTGAATGGCTTTGTAGGTCAGGGTTAGAAGTTTGAATTTGATGTGTTGGGCAACCGGGAGCCAGTGGAGGGATAGGCAGAGGGGGGTGGCAGAAGTGGAGCGGTTGGTGAGGTGGATGAGTCTAGCCGCTGAGTTCAGGATGGTCTGAAGCGGGGAGAGCCTGCGCTGGGGCAGACCGGTGAGAAGGGAGTTGCAGTAGTCAAGGCGTGAGATGATGAGGGAGTGTACGAGTAGTTTAGTGGTGTCTGGGGTAAGGAAGGAGGTACGTATCTTGGCAATGTTGCGGAAGTGGAGCCTGCATGTGTTTGTAAGTGATTTGACAGGAGGTTGGAAGGAGAGGTTTGAGTCAAGAATGACGCCAAGGACTTTGGCTTGCGGGGCGAGACTGATAGTGGTGTTGTTGGTAGTGATGGATAGGATGGGGGGGTGTGGGCAGGGGGAAAGACGAGGAGCTCGGTTTTGGATAGGTTAAGCTTGAGGAAATGGAGCGACATCCAGTCTGATATGTCGCTTAGGAGGTGAGTGATGCGGGCGGAGATTGTGGGGGTGAGGTGAGGGGTGGAGAGGTAAATTTGAGTGTCATCAGCGTAGAGGTGGTAGTTGAAGCCGTGGGAGTGTATAAGTTTGCCAAGGGAGGTGGTGTAGATGGAGAAGAGCAGGGGTCCAAGGACAGAGCCTTGGGGGACCCCAACAGAGAGGGGGAGGGAGAGGGAGGTGGCACCGTTGTAGGAGATGCTGAAGGAGCGTCGGGATAGGTAAGAGGAGAACCAGGAGAGGGCGGTGTCTTTGATGCCAAGGGAGAGTAGTTTATTAAGGAGGAGGGGGTGGTTAACTGTGTCAAAGGCCGCAGAGAGGTCCAGGAGAAGGAGGACAGAGTAGTCGCCCTTGGCTTTGGCGGTTAGTAGGTCGTTAGTGATTTTGAGGAGGGCGGTTTCAGTGGAGTGTAGGGGACGGAAGCCGGACTGTAGTGGATCAAGGAGGTTGTTGTCAGTTAGATGGGCGCTTAGGCGATCGTAGACTACGCGCTCAAGGAGCTTGGAGGTGAGTGGCAGCAGGGAGATGGGTCTGAGATTGTTTGGGTCAGCGGGATCCAGGGAGGCTTTTTGAGGATGGGGGTGATGTGCGCATGCTTTAGGGGGGAGGGGAATGCGCCAGTAGAGAGGGAGAGATTGAAGATATGGGTGAGGGAGCGGATGAGGGAAGAGGGGGGTGATCGGAGGAGTTGAGAGGGGATAGGGTCCAGGGGGCAGGTAGTGAGGCGGGCTTCTGAGAAGACCCTGGTGACTTCCTCAGTGGTGACAGGGCTGAGGGAGTGCAGTGCAGGGGGGGTTACGGTGGGCGGGGCCTTGGGAGTGGTGGGGGGCAGTGCGGTTGCGAGGACAGAGGAGGGGAGGGGATGATGAGGGGAAGGCTAGGTGGGGAGGTAGATTACGAGTTGACTATGTCCTTACGGATAGCGTCAATCTTGTTGTGGAAATGAGTGGCAATCTTGTCAGCGGTGAGTGAGGTACTGAGTGGAGGAGGTGGGGGAGAGAGCAGGGAGTTGAAGGTGGAGAAGAGTCGGCGAGGGCAGAAGGAGAGGGTGTTGATCAGGTTTACGAAGTAGGCCTGCTTGGCGGCATGGAGGGAGGAGGTGTAAGAGAGGAAGGCAGATTTGTAGAGGGAGAACGCATGAGAGGACCTGGTTTTGCGCCATAGTCTCTCCAGTGCGCAACTGCGACGTTTGAGGCATTTAGTATGGTCGTTCTGCCATGGTTGAAGCGGCCTAGGTTTGATGTTGCGTGTGGTTAGTGGTGCCAGAGAGTCTAGGGCAGCTGACAGTGAGTCGTTGTACATGGTAGTGGCTAGGTCAGGACATGACAGTGGAAGGATGCTGTCGTGTAGGTGGTCGGCGGCCGAGTGGAGGGGGGCCGGGTTCAGGTTGTGGAGGTTGCGGCTGGTGGTGGTTTGGCGCTTTTGGGGGGGAGGGTTGGGGGAAGGTGAGATGGAGAACGTGAGGAGGTGGTGGTCGGAGAGAGGGAAGGGGGTGTTAGAGAACTGGTTGAGGGTACAGAGGTGGAAGAAGACGAGGTCCAGGGTGTTCCCATTGATGTGGGTGGAGGATTGCGTGTGCTGTGTGAGCGCGAAGGAGGAGGTTAGGTGAAGGAGTTGGGAAGTAGTCGGGTTGTTGTCGTTGATGAGGATATTGAAGTCCCCAAGGATGATGGTCGGTAGCTCAGAGGAGAGGAAGAAGGGAAGCCAGGCAGCGAAGTCATCCAGGAAGCGGGGTATTGACCCGGGAGGTCTGTAGATCACTGCGATCCTTAGGGGGGTGGGTGAGAAGAGCCAGATGCAGTGGGCCTCGAAGGAGGAGAAGGATAGAGAGGGGGGGTTAGGGAGGACCTGGAAGGTGCACAGCGGTGATAGGAGCAAGCCGACACCACCACCTCTGCGACCGCTCGGTCTTGGTGAACCGGTCCAGATGAGACCTCCATGGGTGAGTGCCGCAGGGGAGGTGGAGTCAGTGGCCTGTACCCAGGTTTAGGTGACCGCTAGGAGGTTGAGGGAGTGGGAGATAAAGAGGTCATGGATGGCGGTAAGCTTGTTGCAAACCGAGTGGGCGTTCAGGAGTGCAACCGAGAGAGGAGGGATGGATAAGGGGAGGAGGGGCACAGGTATGAGGTTGAGGGGGTTGCGTCGGCTGGCATGAGCAGGGGGGTCTCTAGGGGGGGGGCGAGGTGGTGAGGGGCCAGGTTCGGGGAGATGTCCCCTGCTGATATGAGAAGCAGAAGGGTGAGGAAGGTGGCATGGGAACGGGAAGTGTAGGAGCGTGTGGGTCTGATAGTGGTGGCACGTGGATCAACGGGGGAGTGGAGTAACAGGAGGAGGTGGTGAGTGCCGTAGTTGGGAGAGGGGAGAAGTGAAGGGGTAATGTAGAGCTGCTTTGGGGGGGGGTAGGTGGGTAGAGGGAGGCGATACCTCTCTAGCAATACACACCAAGCTGAGCATGTGCATGTGACTACAGGTTCAGTCTGTATCAGGTGCTCATTGCAACAAGAGGAGGGGCAGAGAAGACAGGCTCAAACAGCACAATGCAGAGGATTAACCCCTTAGTTTCCACAGTGAGTATTGTTGCTTGTTGCATGCTTTTCTGCATATACAGACTGATTTTACTGTTGTAGGTTTAGTAACACTTTATCCATGCTTAGAATTCTTCTAAATCCTGTCATACTTTGTTTTCTCTTCTTTTTTTCTACTTCATTAGAAACAGAACCCGTTTTAGACGGTAAGTCCTTTCTTTATATTAATTTGTCAACCTGTGATCAGCAGCACTGAAATGCAAAAAAATGTTTAAAAAAACTAGCGTTGAAAATAATGCAAACTAAATATCACAGAGTTATAGTTTGGGTCTACATGTATGTAAACCCAGAAAGTTTGTATGTAACATTGATTAGTAGACCATTGATACCATTAAAAAGAAGAATTCAAAAGTTACCTGCAAAGTTACCTGCAAAAACCTTAAAATAACTCTTTCTGACTAAAATCTTTGCCATGTGCCCTTTACTCTTCCACAAACCAATAACAGCGCATCAGTAGGCAATTTGTTTTTTGGTTTGGAAGATTTCTAAGGCATTTCCCCCTCAATTGGTCAATAGATAGTGCACATCATAATAATATCTACCCATATGGAAGAAAAATATATTTGCAATATATTTTAAAAATATTCTTCCCAAATATATTGAGATATATTTGAAATGCTACAATTTTGGGCGTATTCGATATATTTCAAAATATATTTCAATAAATAAATAATTTTATATATATATATATATATATATATATATATATGTATATGTATATGCTGCATGTTGAAATGCGTTTTTATTACAAAATATATGAAAAATATTTTTAAAAATACTGTATGTCTTTAAACATACAAATCTACATTTTTGAAATGCATTTACAAATATGTGTAAAAATATATGTTAAAATGACTTTTTTATATGTTAAAAAAATGTGAAGAATATATTTAAAAAATATATTTTTAAAAAAATATTTTTTTTAAATATATTCTTCATATTATTCTATTCTAATTTTTTTATTTCTTTATTTTCTATTCTATTTTTTTAATTCTATTTCTTAATTTTGTATTCTACTCTATTCTTTTATTTTTTATTCTATTCTGTTTTATTCTATTCTTTTCTATTCCATTTTATTCTAGTCTTTTCAGAATTTGAATTTTGAAAGATGGCTATATTCTTTCTATTTTTTTCCATTCTATTCAAAATTCGCATTTCGGAAAATGGCTCTGTTCTATTCTTTTCAACTCTATTTTTTCTATTCTTTTCCATTCTTTTCTATTGTATTCCTTTATTTTCTATTCTGTTCTTTTATTTTCTATTCTATTTTTTTAATTCTATTTCTTAATTTTGTATTCTACACCAGCGTTTTTCAACCACTGTGCCGCGGCACACTAGTGTGCCGTGAGATATTGTCTGGTGTGCCGTGGGAAAAATTGCAATTTCATCCATAACATGTGGCCTCGGCTCACAAATAGACCAATCATTAGAACAGCAATGGGCAAACTACGGCCCGCGGGCCGTATACGGCCCGGCGGACCTTTTAATCCGGCCCGCGGAGCGTGATACTGTCAGGATGATATGTCCCCCTCGACGTATCTGCGCATGTGCCGGAGATCGCCGATCGGCTGCTAATGCCTGAAACTGGCACATGCGCAGATACGTCGAGGGGGACAGATCCTCATAGGAGACAGATTTTCATGCTACACCGGAACGGCGAGAGGAACGCGCGGAGCAAAGGTAAGTGAATTGACACAGGGGGGGCTTGGGGACTTAATATGGGGGATGAATTAATATGGAGGATGAATTACTATGGGGGATGAATTACTATGGGGGATGAATTACTATATGGGGGATGAATTACTATGGGGGATGAATTACTATGGGGGATGAATTACTATATGGGGGATGAATTACTATGGGGGATGAATTACTATAGGGGATGAATTACTATATGGGGGATGAATTACTATGGGGGATGAATTACTATATGGGGGATGAATTACTATGGGGGATGAATTACTATATGGGGGATGAATTACTATGGGGGATGAATTACTATATGGGGGATTAATTACTATAGGGGGGATGAATTACTATGGGGGATGAATTACTATATGGAGGATGAATTACTATAGGGGGGATGAATTACTATATGGGGGGTGAATTACTATGGGGGATGAATTACTATATGGGGATGAATTACTATGGGGGATTAATTACTATATGGGGGATGAATTACTATGGGGGATGAATTACTATATGGGGGATGAATTACTATGGGGGATGAATTACTATATGGGGGATTAATTACTATGGGGGATGAATTACTATATGGGGGATTAATTACTATGGGGGATGAATTACTATGGGGGATGAATTACTATATGAGGGATTAATTACTATGGGGGATGAATTACTATGGGGGATGAATTACTATATGGGGGATGAATTACTATGGGGGATGAATTACTGTATGGGGGATTAATTACTATGGGGGATGAATTACTATGGGGGATGAATTACTATATGGGGGATTAATTACTATGGGGGATGAATTACTATGGGGGATGAATTACTATATGGGGGATGAATTACTATGCTTACTGTGGGGGAATATTACTATACTTACTATGGATGACACATACACATCATTCATCTACTCTTGGTCCGGCCCCCGGGTCCAATTATAAAATATTTTATTATTTCATAATAAAGTAATTATAAAATAATTTCTTTGTGTTTGATTCCTATTCAAGAGAATTACTTTATATATAGTCAATATAGGCACAGAGGTAAATATTTTTAATATTTTCTAATGGTGGTGTGCCTCGTGATTTTTTTCATGAAAAAAGTGTGCCTTTGCACAAAAAAGGTTGAAAAACACTGTTCTACACCATTCTTTTATTTTTTATTCTGTTCTATTCTGTTTGTCATTTATGTACCATATTGCATGACCGCGCAATTGTCCGTTAAACTAGCGCAGCGCTGTACAGCAAAAAAATGTCGTAAATTGCAGTATCTATACCATAGTTTGTAGACGCTATAACTTTCACACAAAGCAATCAATATACACTTATTGGGATTTTTTTACCAAAAACATGTAGCAGAATACATTTTAACTTTAACAAATTTATAACTAACTTTGAGTTTGCTATATATTTTTTATAGCTGAAAGTAAAAAATATCGTTTTTTCTGCAAAATGTTTGGTCTTTTTTTGTTTATAGCGTGAAAAATAAAAAGCGCACAGGTGATCAAATACCACCGAAAGAAAGCTCTATTTGTGTGAAAAAAAGGTCGTAAATTTCATTTGGAAGCAGCATTGCATGACCGCGCAATTATCAGTTGAATTAGTGCAGTGCCGAGTAGCAAAAAGAGGCCTGGTCATTAAGGGGGGTAAATCCTCAGGAGGGCAAGTGGTTAATATCACCCAGTTATAACTAGTGTATGTAAACTCAGAATCTAGTTTTCAGTATATTTGGTTCCATTCCTCATTGTGTACAGTCCTCATTTTTTTGTGAATCTGTTGCAAATTTTCTTACCTGCAGGCTGACAACGCAAAGTCACTGTCTCATCTATAGCGGCAGCCTACATTCTTTTATTTAGCCATTGGGCTGCTTATCAGGTCTTTACATACATACTGCAGACCTGATAAGCTCACTAAAAACTTATATAAAATGGGTTATAGTTCACAATTTCCATAACAAACAGGACTCCAGGCTACTTTAGCAATTTCAGGAAACCGGGTGCTCTCATCAGGGGCGTAGATAAGGGGGGAGTCAGGGGGGTCTGAACCCCCTACCCCCAGAGGAGAGTTGCCAACCATCCTGGCTGCAGCCCTCGAAATTTGTACTGGGCAGTGAGAATAACACAGTGGCGGAAATGCAGCAGCGGTGGGAGGGAGGGGAGCGAAAAAAAACCATTCTGTACAGCAGTGGAGGCGGCGAGCAGCGCTGGGGCTAGGGGTGTGTGCGAGGGGTGGTGGTGGTTGTGATGACAGGCAGCAATCTCCTGTATGGCTTTCAATTAAGCAGCTGGAAGCCGCAGGAGGGAGAGGAGGAGAAACAGCTTCCAGCTGCTTCATTGAAAGCCATGCAAGAGATTGATGCCTGTCACAACAACCATCACCACCCCTCTCACACACCCCTAGCCCCAGTGCTTCTAGCCGCCTCCACCACTGCATAGAACAGTTTTCTTTTGGCTCTTCCTCCCTCCCACCACTGCTGTGTTCCTGCACAGCTGTGTTCTTCTCACTGCCCAGCAGCCCAGCCCTCCCTCAATCATCAGCACCAATAGGAGAAGAGGGGAGAGAGGCTGGATCTGGGGGAGAGAGGTCTGTATGTCAACAATGCAGATCTCTCCCCTGTCAGCTCCTGCACATTGCTTTGTATGGCTCTGTATAGCAGAGCCATACAAAGCGTTGTGCTGACACAGTGAAGCACACACACAGCACACAGTAAAACAGCACACAGTTAACCCTTTGATCATCCTAGATGTTAACCCCTTCCTGTCCAGTGCCATTAGTACAGTGTCAGTGCTTTTTATTAGCACTGATCACTGTATTGGTGTCACTGGGGATGTCAATGACAGTTAGCCAGTTCCCCCCAGTGTCAGAATGCCTGCCGCAGTCCCGCAATAAGTCGCTGATCACCGGCATTACTAGTATTAAAAAAAAATTCCAGTGTATATACCGCCATTTGTAAACGCTATAACTTTCACATAAACCGATTCATTTACACGTATTGGGATTTTTTTTAGCAAAGACATGGAGCAAAATACATTTTGGCCTAAATTTATGACAAAATTAGATTTTTTCATTTTTTTACTGGACATGTTTAATAGCAAAAAGTCAAAAATAATGTTTTTTTTCTCAAAACTGTCTTTTTTTTTGTTTATAGCGTAAAAAATAAAAAACACACAGGCGATCAAATACCACCTAAGGAAAGCTCCATTTGTGGGAAAAAAGGGCATAAATGTAATTTGGGTGGAGTGCTGCATATATATTAGTCATAAAGTCTGTGCGTAATCGTATAGTTTTTGTCCAACCAGATCCTTATAAGCTTAACCACTTGCTGACCGCAGACAGCTGAATGGCAGCTTCACTGCGACCGGCCAGTTCTGTGACGGCGTCATATGATGTCCTCCCAGAATGTGCCCTCCCACACGCCTCCGGGGGCGTGCACCTCCTACAGACACAGCTGATCACGTAATGTGGTAAAAGGCCAATCACCGTGGCCTTTTACCAACTTGATCAGCTGTGTCCAATGACACAGCAGATCACCAGTAAATGCAGTTGCCAGTTATCAGCTGCCGATAACCGGCAATAACCGGCAATTGTCAGAGGAGGTATCGGCACCAATCATCAGGACACTGATGATCAGTGCCCTGATGATTGGTGCCCAGCAGTTCCACCCACCAGTGCTGGCCATCTGTGCCCAGCAGTGCCACCCACAAGTGCCCATCAGTGCCACCCACCTGTGCCCATCAGTGCCACCCATCTGTGCCCAGCAGTGCCACTCATCAGTGCTGTCCAGCAGTGCCACCCATGAGTGCCCAGCAGTGCCATCAGCCAGTGCCCATCATTGTTGCATATCAGTGCTAGCTCATCAGTGTTGCCTATCAGTGCCCATCAGCGCCACCTATCAGTGCCCATCATTGTTGTATATCAGTGCCAGCTCATCAGTGCTGCCTGTCAGTGCCACCTCACCAGTGCCGCCTATCAGTGCCCGTCAGTGCTGCCTATCAGTGCAGCCTCATCAATGCACATCACTGAAGGAGAAAAATTACCTGTTTGCAAAATTTTATAAAAGTAACTAAGACAATTGTTTTTCAAAATGTTTGCTCTTTTTTTGTTTATAGCGCACAAAATAAATCACCCAGCGGCGAGTAAATACTACCAAAAAAAGCTCTATTTGTGTGAAAAAAATTATAAAAATTTCATATGGGTACAGTGTTGCATGACCGTGCAATTGTCACTCGAAGTGCGGCAGCGTTGAAAGCTGAAAACTGGCCTGGGCAGGAAGGGGGTAAAAGTGCCCGGTAGGCAAGTGGTTAACAGCAAGCTTAGAAGTAAATGGGTGGTAATATCATGTGACTAGTCCAAAACAGGAACTTGTGGTCATCCGCCATGACAGTTGCTGGTTCAAACTGGTTTGACCACAAGGCACTTTTCTTAGACTTGAAACAGGTGGATGCTTACGTCACAGGCACAATCTTCAAACCACATTTCCTAAGTAAAAGAAAGGTCAAGTGTATTAAAAGCTCTTAAAAATTACAGTATATAAATATATATGTTTACAAGAACCTTCATTGTTAGACTCCCAATATTTCTACTCACTATCCATGATGAAACGTGGTAACGCATGTGGTCAGAATAGCACCAGTTGCACAGCTCCCGATGTAAAGAGGACGATGTCTTCTGGCACACTGACTTATGAAGGTCGGTGCTCCCTGTGACTGTGTGTGCAGCCTTGTGCTGCCCTCTGTTGCCGTGTTACAAAATTAGTCTGGAAACCTTTTGATACCACCTCGTATATGTAAATTGGGAAGTACAGATGACGCTCACCCTGATTGTTCTTTTGCTTATGGGTCCTTTCTACATCTGCCAGTTAGAAAATATGTGTAGGGGGAGATTTACTAAAACTGGAGCACTCGGAACCTGCTGCAGCTGTGCAGGAGAGCCAATCAGCGTCTAACTTCAGCTTTTTCATTTAAGCTTTGTCAACAATACCTGGAAGCTGATTCAGGGGCGGACTGACCATTTGGAAACTTGGGCACTGCCCGAGGGTCCGGGGTCAGTAGGGGGCCCCATGAGATGTCCCTGGTACCTTTTTCATAGGCTTTTTTGAGTTTGGGCAAGGACACAGGGGCCCCATGATCCCCTATTGCCCAGGGGCCCCATGAGTTGTCAGTCCACCCCTGAGCTGATTGGTTTCTTTGCAGAGCTGCACCAGATTTTGCACTCTCCAGTTTTAGTAAATCAACTCTATAATGTTACCAATGCTTGGAGCGCTCATAAATCCATTCTCACTTTGCTATCTTTTTTTCTATTTCACTAGATGAAGAATCAGAAGGTAAATCATTTCTTTATATGAATTTCTCAATCTGTGATCAGAAGCACTGAAATGCAAAAAAAGGAGATACAGTTGTGTCCAAAATTATTCAACCCCCACTGAAATTGAGTGTTTTGGCCAGTTTGACATTGCTTTTGATCATTCAGTCATCTTGCTTACATTTACATTAAAGAGGCACTTGTAGGTCAGACAAATATAACATAACAGTTATAATGAAATAACCACAAATGTCTTTTCTGTGCTCACAGCATTATCAGTTTTATTCAACCCCCAAGTGACATTCAATCTTAGTACTTAGTACAGCATCCTTTTACAGTTATAACAGCTTTTAAACGTGAAGCATAGCTTGACACAAGTGTCTTGCAGCGATCTACGGGTATCTTCGCCCATTCTTCATGGGCAAAGGCCTCCAGTTCAGTCACATTCTTAGGCTTGCGCACTGCAACTGCTTTCTTTAAGTCCCACCAGAGGTTCTCAATCGGATTTAAGTCTGGTGACTGCGATGGCCACTCCAAAATGTTCCAGCCTTTCCTCTGCAACCATGCTCTAGTGGACTTGGAGGTATGCTTGGGATCATTGTCCTGTTGAAAGGTCCAACGTCTCCCAAGCCTCAGGTGTGTGACGGACTGCATCACGTTTCCATCCAATATCTCCTGGTACTGAAGAGAATTCATGGTACCTTGCACACGCTGAAGCTTGCCTGTACCTGCAGAAGCAAAACAGCCCCAAAGCATGATTGACCCTCCACCATGCTTCACAGTAGGCAAGGTGTTCTTTTCATCATAGGCCTTGTTCTTCCTCCTCCAAACATAGCGTTGATCCATGGGCCCAAACAGTTCTAATTTTGTTTCATCAGTCCACAGAACACTATCCCACAACTTTTGTGGTTTGTCCACATGGCTTTTGGCATACTGCAGTCGACTCTTCTTATTCTTTGGAGACAGCAAGGGGGTACGCCTGGGAGTTCTGGCACGGAGGCCTTCATTACGCAGTGTGCGTCTTATTGTCTGGGCTGAAACTTCTGTACCCACATCTGACAAATCTTTTCTCAGTTCCTCAGCAGTCACACGGGGACTTCTCTCCACTCTACGCTTCAGGTAGCGCACAGCAGTCGAAGTCAGCATCTTCTTTCTGCCACGACCAGGTAGCGTTTCAACAGTGCCCTTTGCCTTGAATTTGCGAATGATGCTTCCTAAGGTGTCTCTTGGTATGTTTAACATCTTTGCAATCTTCTTATAGCCATTGCCCTTCCTGTGAAGAGAAATCACCTCTTCTCTTGTCTTCCTGGACCATTCTCTTGCCTTCACCATGTTTGTAACCACACCAGTAAATGTCTAGAAGGAGCTGAGTATCACAGTCATTTTAAAGCTGCCTAATTGGTGCTTATTATGCTTGATTGCTGCTCGGTGACATCCACAGGTGTTTTCAATACCTGATGGAAAGCACCTGTATGAACCTCTGTTCTTCAGAGTGGTAGTCTTTAAGGGGTTGAATAATTGTGGCAATGAAGAAACCACATAAGAACCATTTACTACTGTATTACATAAACAATTGATGTCATTTTAGTTGCATTTGGGTAGTTACAACGTCCTTGTAGGATTTGATTCTGAATACAATTCCAAATGTACACTATAGTCCCTAAACCCCTTTACAGCATTGGGGGTTGAATAATTTTGGACACAACTGTAAAAGGTGAAAGCAGTGTTAAAAAAAAATAAATCTAAATGTTACCCAGTTATGTTCTGGATTGCTTCCTGTCCGCCCTATAGCAGAAGTACTGCTACAGGGTGGCACGGGGGCGCAAAATCATGTATATATATATATGTGATTTTTCCGTTCCAGGTAGTGGGCTTGTGCGGCCAACCCGCGCCGCCATTTGTGGCCTCGGCTGTCAATCACCAGGTCCCAGCTGATGATTACTCGTTGGTGCCCGGTGATTGCCGAGCATCTTGGACAAGGGGGGGCTGCTACAGGGCGGCACGGGTGCGCAAAATCACGTATATATACATGATCTAGAAGTTCCTGGTAGGGGACGCGCGTGCCCTACCTGTGCTGCCATTCACGGCCTCGGCTGTCAATCACCGGGTCCCGGCCGGTGATTACTCGCTGGTGCCTGGTGATTGCCGAGCATCTTGGATGAGGGGGGGAACTGTTTGTAAACAATACAGTTCTCTCCCCTGTCAGCTCCTGCATACTGCATAGCACAGCCATGTAAAGCAGTGTGCTTAACCCCCCTGGAGGTATTCCTGAGTGTAGCTCGGGGTAAAGTTTCAGCACCACAAGCGGTAACCCCCGAACTACACTCGGGAATACACTGCAGTGTTGCTCTGGGATCCCTTCTGCACTTACCTTGTCCTGCGCTCCCGCGATGTCTCTCCTGCAGTGTCCCCAGCAATGTCCTCCGGCCGATGCCGGCATCTGTCATCTGGGTTCCGTTCCCTGCGACGTCAGGACGTACGGGGGACAGAAACGGCGGGAAATTTAAAAATGTCAAAAAGTGACATTCACTAAATACACTAAAATCACAAAGTATAACATTCCTGTATCAAACCATTTCACATACATTTTGTCCCGAGTGCTTTGTCCGGCGCCCTGCCTGCATTTTTACTGTTCTTTCTGCCTGGAAACTGAGAAACGTCCATGGCATCCAAAAAGCGTCCCTTTAGGTCAGACGCGGTTTTAGACCGGCTAGAGAACAGCGATAGTAAATCAGAACCACTTGCAGAATTGAGTGATAATGATTCGTGGGGGAAATTCATCATCAGACACTGAAAACGATTTTGCGACTTTGCTCAGCGATGTGCGAACTTGGCGCTAAATTTCAAATTTCAGTGTTTTTGGTTTTATTATATTATTGAATTAAATTTATTATTATTATATTATTTTTTATGATTATTTATTAAATTATATTTTATGATTTCGTGTTTCAAATTTTATCATACCCGGGATGTTTACTAGACTCTTGTTCGGACAGATTTCAGTGAGTTATTCCTAAGAATTACAGGCCTACAATAAAAAAAATACATATTTCCATGCATAAAAAAAGTACCGCTTTGAGCACAGAAATATGGACATAATCAGACCGCTAGGGAGGTTAAAGTGAAGCACTGACACAGGACACAATGTAAAACACACACAGCACACAGTTGACCCTTTGATCGCCCCACATGTTAACCCCTTCCTGCCCAGTGCCATTGGTACAGTCAGTGCTTTTTATTAGCACTGATCTCTGTATTGGTGTCACTGGGGATGTCAGTGACACCAAGTCAGTTTCCCCCAGTGTCAAAATACCCGCCGCAGTCCTGCAGTCCCGCTATAAGTCACTAATCACCGGCATTACTAGTTAAAATAAATTCCAACAATTGACCATAAAAACTGGAAGCTGATTGGTTTCTCTGCAGAGCTGCACCAGATTTTGCACTCTCCAGTTTTAGTAAATCAACTCTATAATGTTACCAATGCTTGGAGCGCTCATAAATCCATTCTCACTTTGCTGCCTTTTTTTTTTCTATTTCACTAGATGAAAAATCAGAAGGTAAGTCATTTCTTTATATGAATTTATCAATCTGTGATCTTCATCTTCGGGAAGAGGGCATTTTCAGGGGTTGAGCTCATCGAAGGTCTTCTTGATCTCTCGTCATCTTTCAGTGATGTTCTTCTGCCCCTGAAGTGCACGTGCCGCTCGAAATACCTCGAACGACGCATTGCAGCATCGCCATACACTTGCAGAGGATATAAAAGTTACAGTGGGCGCCTTTAACATATGGATCCTATCTACGTCTGTCAGTTAGGAAGTACACACAGAGATAGATTTACTATATTCTATAAACCAGACTGCAAACTTACCTCATCCCTCATATATCATATATAGAACCATAAAAACCAAAAGGGACTTTACTGGTACAGACAACCTCATATTATTGTATAAAACATGTTTATTAGAAACATATCTTCCAAAAATTTACCATAAAAACAGGATTTTAGCTAGTCAGCCCAATATATCACAGCATTGTATTTCATGACATCAAAGTACTCCAGAGGTCGACGCGTTTCACATAATAGCTTCCTTAGGACCCCGAAGGAGTTGGAGACAAAAGTCCAATATCCTAGCTGGAAGATACATATGTACATAAATATACAAAACATTAGTTAGATAATTATAACCATTGCACACACTTTACCAAAAGAAACCTTCTCCACAAACTCACATGTCAACATGAGCGGTAATAAAGGGTAACAGCACCCACATAGCAGGTTAAAATGGTCATAGATGAACATCCGCCCACACAGCCAAATACCCTTGTACCCCATATAATGAGGCCCTGTGAATAGACCAATAGTCATATTTTATCTTAAGACAGAAAAGGGAAGGGGGGAGGGGAGAGCAAGAGGAGAAAAGGGAAAAAAATAAGATCCCAAATATGACTCACACTAGGTAATTCACTGGTAGAAGAAACATACAGCGAAACTATCCACATGCTGATGTAAACATCTGTAATATATCCTGTGCACCCTCTCTGTCAGGGAATGGGAAGATCGCTGCGGCGATCAAATCCGCACATGCGTAGAGTCCTGACAAAATGTACAGGCAGGTGGGCACTAGGACCCAGGCGCGCCTGTCACCAATGATGTCGCCGGGCAAGCATTAGGACCCAGGAGCGCCTGTCAGGAGTCGGACGGGCTATTTAAACCCAGCTCTTGCAATGCTCAAGTGCCGTATGGTCTTTCCTGTGTTCCTGTGAGTTTACTTTGCTGCTGACCCTGCCTGATCCTGATCTGCTGACTTCTCCTGCTCTGACCCCTGGCTTGCCTGACCATTTTCCTGCCTGCTCCTGCACTTTTGATCTCCTGTTGCCAAACCCGGACCGTGACCCGTTTATTCTTCTGCCTGCTGTTTTGTACCGACCTGCTCCGCTGTTACCGACCCGGCCTGTCTGACCTCACTTACTCTACCTCCTCACATCAGACTCTCACCTGCTGCGTACCACTGACAGGTGCCACTACCACAGCTGGTTGCACCCAGGGGTCGCGACCTGGTCTCGGCTTGCTCCAAGTCCATCCCCACCATCAGGGGCTCTGGTGAACAAGCAGGTCGGAACTTAGATTACGCGCCCTGGGAAATTCTGGTCTGTGGAACGCTAGAGGCTACCACTGGCTGGTCCCTAACACTCTCTATGGGGCAATCTAAACACAAGAATAATATAGAATCAGTGGGGGTATCCACATATTCCCCGTTTCATCAATGCCAGTCCACCTTAATAGATCCATACCTGATAATCCCAAACCTAAGGTGGAAATGGAGAGCTTCCACCCACGAATCAGCAATATCACTAAATTGTTTGTCTAAAGACTCTTCAGTGTCAATCACCAGGATCATCCACATATGGCTCCTATAATCATATACATATGTGGCCATATTCAGTACTGTTTCCAACTTCAACAACTCCAAAAAAGAATGCCGACTCAAATAAGTATCCGTCCTACCTCCAATACAACGCGTAGCAGCAACCGCTCTATGTGTCCGTCCTTTCCTGCTGGCACCAAAACACTCATCTATCGGGGCATTTAAATCATGTCATCAATCAAGGCCGGACCAATTGGTCCTATGGGAATAAACCTCCCATCCCTCGGTCCATGCGTGTATACGTCACTTCCGCCCTTACCAGTTTATGGGTGGAAGTGCATCCTCACATCTAAAGAACGGCCATGACACCTGTATATTCACCTTACTAACCCCACAGTGTCAATCATATGCATCTAAAGAACAATCCTAAGCACAATCCAAGAGCACCACATAGTAACCAGAACGCGGCCACCACTCGAGTTCTACCACCTCAACTCCACCACCTTGGTGGACCTAGGACCACTAACGGTCCGGCCCACCAGATATCATCCATAGCCGAGTTTTCAAACTACATCTATTGCAGTCTTATGGGCAGAGTCTTATTAACTGTATCAATCAGCTACCCCATATTTGAGAAATCTCTAGGATTACCAATAAAGGCGACAAAGAGGCCAAGGGCCCAAGCATCCATCCAGACCAAACCACCAGTAGGCGTCACAGACCCCAAAGAAATTCCCTTCCATGACATATGTTACATTAATGTGGAGAGTAATTTGTGCAAGAGTTAATTAAACAAAAAATCTATATAAATCAATAAAGTTAACGCCCCATAGCACTGTTATGGGATTTCTGGTAACAAGGGTTATGTAGTTGTAAACTAACCCAATAACATAATCATAACAGAGAATCATCAAATGTCCAACGAGAGAACACACAGAATATCCATACCAATGGCTCCGAAAATACCCATCTTATAAGAAGGATGTATAACTTAATGCCTCATTGAGGCCAGGAGGGGCAGTTGCATTTAAACTGTGATCCATCTAGCCTCTTTTTGCAACACTCTCCAATCAAAATTGCCACCACGTGGATCCTCCAGAACCCTTTCAAGGGCTGCACATCATATCATGTCTACATTATGACCGTGTCTTGGAACCACATGTCTTCCAATAGGTGTGTAAAGCAAATTTCTTCTAATATAGTAGATGTGGTCGAATATCCTTCTCCAAAAATTTCTAATGGTTTTACCCATATAAAAGGCACCACATCTACAGAACATTATACATATCACATCTTTGGTTTGACAATCCACAAATTATCTAATCCTGTGTGTTCTCCCATTGGGTTAAATAATAGATGTCCCCTCCAAGATCCACTGACAGTAGTCACATGAACCACATTTGAAGATACCCTTCTTTCCTTCCACATTGAGTGGCATGTCCTGGAAATGAGTCCTGACAAGGCAGAAGTGATCTACATCTTTTGAATCTAATTTGAGGATAGTCCCTGATGTATTTATTTATAATGGGGGTCACAAGTTAGTAGATGACAATGCTTCTGTATGGCATCTCTAATTTTCTGATGTTGATTAGAAAAAGTAGTGACAATTATAACCAAATCCTGTTGAGTCCTTTCCCGCTGTCCAAATAATAAAGTATGTCTCATCTGTAGTTTAGCCCTATTGTAGGCCTTAAGGATCGTCTTGGAATAACCCCTCCTTATTAATCTCACCCTCAATGCCGCTTCCTCCTTCTGAAACAATTACGTCTAATCCTTAAATATTGGGAGTATGGTATACTTCTAATAAGCGGTTGTGGGTGATCACTCCCCACATGGAGAATGGTATTCCCTGCCGTAGGCTTTCTGTACAAAGTAGAGCCTACGGTCCCATCCTCCTGAATAAAAATAGATATATCCAGGAATGAGATGGTATTTGGGTCATGTTGTACAGTGAATTTAAGATTATAGTTATTCTGATCTAGCAATTTCATAAACGTCTCCAAGGAATCTACAACAGAATCCCAGATCAAAAAAATATCATCTATATATCTGTAACAACAAAGAATGTTGGACAGATATGATGCATAGGCCTCATTCAAGAAAAGATTATGTTCCCACACCTCCAGGTACAGGTTTGCGTACGATGGGGAACAACATGTCCCCATCAGCATCCCCTGTACCTGGAGGTAGTGGGCACCATCGAACGTAAACACATTTTTGCTCAAAATGGGCCTAAGTAATCGCATAATAAAAAAATTAAAGGGAAAGGCTGACAAATGGCAGCATCGCCATAAACTTGCTGAATCATCTCAAATGTCTCTGTGGCAGATATGCCCAGTTTCACGCAGAATTTCATGTTTGCTCTTTGTTCTAACTTACTATCCATGATGAAATAGCAGACGTGGTCAGAATAGCACCAGTTGCACAGCCCCGATGTAAACAGGACAATGTCTTCTGGCACATTGACTTGTGAAGGTCGGTGCTCCGTGTGACTGTGCGTGCAACCTTGTGCTGCCATCTTTTGCTGTGTTACAAAATTAGTCTCGAAACCTTTTGATACCACTTCGTATATGTCGATTGGGAAGCACAGATGACACTCACCATGCTTGGAGTTCTTCTTTTGCTTATGGGTCCTTTCTGCATCTGTCAGTTAGAAAGTACGTGTAGGGGGAGATTTACTAAAACTGGAGCACTCAGAATCTGGTGCAGCTGTTCATGGCAGCCAATCAGCTTCTAACCTCAGCTTGTTCATTTAAGCTTTGTCAATAATACCTGGAAGCTGATTGGTTTCTCTGCAGAGCTGCACCAGATTTTACACTCTCCAATCTTAGTAAATCAACTCTATAATGTTACCAATGCTTGGAGCGCTCATAAATCCATTCTCACTTTGCTTCCTTTTTTTCTGTTTCACTAGATGAAGAATCAGAAGGTAAGTCATTTCTTTATATAAACTTCTCAATCTGTGATCAGAAGCACTGAAATGCAAAAAAAGGAGATATAGGTGAAAGCAGTGTTAAAAAAAAAAATCTAAATGTTACCCAGTTATGTTCTGGACCGCTTCCTGTCCGCCCTATAGCAGAAGTACTGCTACAGGGTGGCACGGGGGCGCAAAATCATGTATATATATATATATGTGATTTTTACGTTCCAGGTAGTGGGCTTCTTGTGCGGCCAACCCGCGCCGCCATTTGTGGCCTCGGCTGTCAATCACCAGGTCCCAGCTGGTGATTACTCGTTGGTGCCCGGTGATTGCCGAGCATCTTGGACGAGGGGAGTCGATCACTGGGTCCCGGCTGGCGATTCCCGCCTGGCACTCGGCGATCGTCGGGGAAAGCTGACAGGTTAGAGGCCTGTCTTTAAACAACACAGGTCTCTCCCCTGTTGGCAAGGACATGCTGCTTTGTATCTCTCTGCACAGCATGTCTCCCTAGTAAAACAGAACACAGGAAAACACACAGCACACAGTTAACCCTTTGATTGCCTCAGATGTTAATCCCTTCCTGGCCATTGTAATTAGTAGTGTCAGTGCTTTTTATTAGCGCTGATGACTGTATTAGTGTCACTGGGGATGTCAGTGGCAGTTAGTTCATTTCCACCCATTGTCAGAATGCCCGCTGCAGTCCCGCTATAAGTCGCTAATCGCCGCCATTACTAGTATAAAAAAATTTAAATTCCAGTATATATACTGCCATTTGTAGATGCTATAACTTTAATGTAAACCAATTAATTTACACATATTGGGATTTTTTTTTAGCAAAGACATGGAGCAAAGTACATTTTTGCTTAAATTTATGAAGAAATTTGAGTTTTTAAAATGTTTTAATTGGATATGTTTTATAGCAAAAAGCCAAAAATATTGTGTTTTTTTCTCAAAATTGTCAGTGTTTTTTTTATAGTGCAAAAAATAAAAACTGGACAGGTGATCAAATACCACCAAAAAAAATCTCAATTTGTGGGAATAAAGGACATAAATTTCATTTGAGTGCAGTGTTGCATGACCGCACAATTAAAGTAATGCAGCGCCGTAACGCAAAAAAATGGCCTGGTCAGGAAGGGGGGCAAATCCTCTGGAGGGCAAGTGGTTAAAGAAGCCGCATTAAAACGACTTCTGCCACATTGATTCATTACAGGTACTTAATAGAATACATAATAGAATTTGCTCTAAAGAATATTTTCCCTTCATACTCCAAAACTGACTACTCTCTGCAGGGGCCCCCGAGAACCAAAAGAGTAAGAGAGTTATTTACTAAAAGTGGAGGAAAATGTGGTGCAGCTCCGCATAGAAACCAATCAGCTTCAAGGTTTTATTGTCAAAACTTTATTGAACAAGCTGAAGTTAGAAGCTGATTGGCTCCCATGCACAGCTACACCAGATTCTGAGTGCTCCAGTTTTAGCAGATCTCCCCCTTAGGCTAGGTTCTTACCTATGCAGTTTGCCTTTGATCTGTTTCTGCAGTGCTTTTTGCGGCACGTTTTGCATTTTTGCACATGTGTTTTTGATCCCGTTTTTGATGCATCTTGCGGTTTTATTTATTTATATGTTGGGCCAACTTGTTGTTGTGCAGATTAAACCATAAAATGCATCAAAAACGCACCCACGATGCGACAAGAATGCATAAAAAATGCGAGCAAAATGCATACTTGCGTTTTATATGCGGTTCCATTGAACTCTATTGGACTAAAAATGCAAACTCCTTCAGGAAAATAAGTCCCTGACCCTTTCCAAAAAGCGCACCTGCAAAAACTGAATAGATGTGAATGTGATCCATAGGAAATCATGATAAATGGCATGCATTGCAATGCTGCATAGAAAAATGCATAGGTGTGAACCTGGCCTAAGTGTCAAAGGGCCGCAGCTTGGGCACCAGGGAATTAGAGAATATGAAAGGTAGTTATCTGGCAATTCGAAAGCTGACATGATGCTAGCCATGCCTGGAGCTCTTTTTTATATGGATTTATCGATCTGTGGTCTGAAATGCAAAAAATGAAAAAAGGCATAAGCAGAAGGTGGGGTGGGCTGGTTGAGAAGGCGTCCATTTCTTCCGAATATCATGATTTCTGAATCAGTGTAAGGAAGCCCGCTCCCGTCTTCTGTGTACTGGCGGGGTTACTTCACATTGCCTGGGTTTGAGCAGCACTGCAACGTTGATAAGTCACTAAATATCAAGCAGTTATGTTCTGGATCTGTGCCTGCTGTACCATGTACATGTATGAACAAGTCTCCTGTTTCCTTTGTATTGCTTCCTTTGTGTGCAATTCCTGCTGTTCCTGCCAGTCCCTCTGCTTTTCTATAAAACACTGACCACACTAAGCAAAAAAGCACAGCGTGGTCTGTTTTCTAACTGTGCTGGGAACTCAATCTGCTGTCCTCCAATGATCAGACTTGTGCTGACCCACTCCTTCTGCACAGCCATTCACTGGAAAGACCAGAGTGCTGTTGGACTTGCGCTCTCGGGTCATAACTCATTTGTATGTAGGGGACTTGTCTTTGTAACAGGAGACATAATGTAACAATTCTGGAGAACATTAGAGGGAAGTAGCAGACAACCATTGGTTACATTTATTTGCTAATTCCCATTTGCATTATTTAAAATTGACCAATGTCCAATGGCTCCCGATCCTGCCTCACTGACTATGATTGACCAGTGTTCAATGACTCCCGATCCTGCCTCACTGACTATGATTGACCAATGTCCAATGGCTTCTGCTCCTGCCTCACTGGCTGTGATTGACCAATGTCCAATGGCTCCTACCTCACTGACTATGATTGACCAGTGTTCAATGGCTCCCGCTCCTGCCTCACTGACTGTGATTGACCAATGTCCAATGGTTCCTGCTCCTGCCTCACTGGCTGTGATTGACCAATGTCCAATGGCTCCCGCTCCTGCCTCACTGACTGTGATTGACCAATGTCCAATGGCTCCCGCTCCTGCCTCACTGGCTGTGATTGACCAATGTCCAATGGCTCCTGCTCCTTCCTCACTGGCTGTGATTGACCAATGTCCAATGGCTCCCGCTCCTGCCTCACTGGCTGTGATTGACCAATGTCCAATGGCTCCCGCTCCTGCCTCACTGGCTGTGATTGACCAATGTCCAATGGCTCCCGCTCCTGCCTCACTGGCTGTGATTGACCAATGTCCAATGGCTCCCACTCCTGCCTCACTGGCTGTGATTGACCAATGTCCAATGGCTCCCGCTCCTGCCTCACTGGCTGTGATTGACCAATGTCCAATGGCTCCTGTTCCTGCCTCACTGGCTGTGATTGACCAGTGTCCAATGGCTTCCATTTCTGCCTCACTGGCTGTGATTCACCAATGTCCAATGGCTCCTGCTCCAGCCTCACTGACTATGATTGACCAATGTCCAATGGCTCCTGCTCCTGCCTCACTGGCTGTGATTGACCAATGTCCAATGGCTTCCATTTCTGCCTCACTGGCCATGATTGATCAATGTCCAGTGGCTCCCGCTCCTGCCTCACTGGCCGTAAATGACCAATGTCTAATGGACCCCGCTCCTGTCTCACTGGTTGTGATTGACCAATGGCTATTGGATCCCACCCCTGCCTTATTCTCCAGTAAGTTGAGAGAGAACAGTGATGCTGCTCTTGGGCACAGTGCTGGATCAAGGGAAAACGTAAGGGGAGCTGCACACAGGTTTTTTTTTACCTTTCAGTGTTACTAAACCCAGGACCTTGCATTCACTATATCTGGTCTCCCACAGTACACAGTAAACAATTTTATTAAATATAAACTGCTAAATACAAAAGAGAAAACGTGAAATTCTGTGTGAAACTGGGCAATTCACTGGATTTATTTATTTATTTATTTATTTATTTATTTATCGAGTTTATATAGCGCCAAAGGGTTTGCTCAGCGCTGTACAATAGAGGGGGGACAATACATGAAACAGTACAGTAACATCAAACAGCACACAAGGGGTAAGAGGGCCCTACTCTTTCGAGCTTACAATCTAGGAGGGAGGGGGTAGAGGTACAGGAGGAAATGGCTGTGGGGGATGGAGTGGAAGGAGGAGGGAAGGGCAGCGGCTGTTAGGTGAGGGTGGGGTAGGCTTCCCTGAAGAGGTGGGTTTTCAGGGAGCGCCTGAAGGTGAGGAGGGAAGGTGACAGTCTGATGGGTTGGGGTAGTGAGTTCCAGAGGATGGGGGAGGACCTGGAGAAGTCTTGCAGTCGTGCGTGGGAGGAGGAGACCAGGGAGCAAGATAGAAGGAGGTCCTGTGAAGAGCGAAGGGTACGGGTAGGGTGGTATCTGGGAATCAGGTCGGTGAGGTAGTTAGGGGCAGTGTTGTGAATGGCTTTATAGGTCAGAGTGAGCAGTTTGAATTTAATGCGTTGGGCAATGGGGAGCCAGTGGAGGGAGAGGCAGAGGGGGGTGGCAGAGGTGGAGGTGGATTTCAACAATGTTGTCAAAACGGCAACCCTTGAGCAGGATCTTCATCTTGGAGAAGAGGGCATTTTTGGGGATTGAGCTCATTGAAAGTTTTCCTGATCTCTCATTATCTTCCAGTGATGTTCTTCTGCTCCTGAAGTGCACGTGCCACTTGAAACACACGCGTCAAACGATTTATTGCAGCATCGCCATAAACTTGCCGATTCATGTAAAATGTCTCTGAGGCACATTTGCCCAGTTTCACGCAGAATTTCATGTTTGCTCTTTGTTCTAAGAGAAATGGACAACATCATAGTATTGTATAAAACATGTTTATTGAAACATAACTTCCAAAAATTTACCAATGCTTGGAGCGCTCATAAATCCATTCTCACTTTGCTGCCTTTTTTTCTATTTCACTAGATGAAAAATCAGACGGTAAATCATTTCTTTATATGAATTTATCAATCTGTGATCTTCATCTTCGGGAAAAGGGCATTTTCGGGGCTTGAGCTCATTGAAGGTCTTCTTGAGCTCTTGTCATCTTCCAATGATGTTCTTCTGCTCCTGAAGTGCATGTGCCACTCAAAACACCTCCAACGACACATTGCAGCATCGCCATAAACTTGCTGAATCATCTCAAATGTCTCTGTGGCAGATTTGCCCAGTTTCACGCAGAATTTCATGTTTGCTCTTTGTTCTAACTTGCTATCCATGATGAAATAGCAGACGTGGTAACGCACGTGGTCAGAATAGCACCAGTGGCAGAGCTCCCGATGTAAACAGGACGATGTCTTCTGGCACACTGATTTATGAAGGCCAGTGCTCCCTGTGACTGTGCGTGCAGCCTTGTGCTGCCATCTGTTGCTGTGTTACAAAATTAGGCTCAAAACTTTTTGATACCACCTCATATATGTAAATTGGGAAGTACAGATGATGCTAACAGGGGCGGACTGACAACTCATGGGGCCCCCGGGCAATAGGGGATCATGGGGCCCCTGTGTCCTTGCCCAAACTCAAAAAAGCCTATGAAAAAGGTACCAGGGGCATCTCATGGGGCCCCCTACTGAACCCCGGGCCCTCGGGCAGTGGCCGAGTTTCCAAATGGTCAGTCCACCCCTGGATGCTATCCATGCTTGGAGTTCTCCTTTTGCTTATGGGTCCTTTCTGCATCTGTAAAAAAGTACGTGTAGGGGGAGATTTACTAAAACTGGAGCACTCGGAATCTGGTACAGCTGTGCATGGGAGCCAATCAGCTTCTAACTTCAGCTTGTTCATTTAAGCTTTGACAATAATACCTGGAAGCTGATTGGTTTCTCTGCAGAGCTGCACCAGATTTTGCACTCTCCAGTTTTAGTAAATCAACTCTATAATGTTACCAATGCTTAAAGCGCTCATAAATCCATTCTCACTTTGCTTTCTTTTTTTCTATTTCACTAGATGAAGAATCAGAAGGTAAGTCATTTCTTTATTTTATTATTATTTCAGGTACTTACATATATAGCGCCATCAATTTACGCAGCACTTTACATATATATTGTACATTCTCATCAGTCCCTAACCCTCAAGGGGTGTACAATCTAAGGTCCCTAACTCACATTCATACATACACATACTAGGGCCAATTTAGATGGGAGCCAATTAACCTCCCAGCATGTCTTTGGAGTGTGGGAGGAAACCGGAGGAAACCCACGCAGGCACAGGGAGAACATGCAAACTCCAGGCAGGTGGTGCCGTGGTTGGGATTCAAACTAATGACCCGAGTACTGCCAGGCGGAAGTGCTAACAATTTAGCCACTGTGCTGCCCATTTCTTTATATGAATTTATCAATCTGTAGATATTAAGTGAAAGCCATACGAGGCGCTATTATTTAAACCATTAGTAGGCCTACTTCGTCCTAAGTGGCAGCTGGCATCGCATCTATTTATGGCTACCAAATTAACAATCGCGAGGGCTTGGAAAACCCCTCTTCTTAGCTTCGAGGCCGTCAAGAACCGGATGAATTTTATAATGGTTAATGCTTGAGGTGATTGTAGCCATGCCCGCCTCCAGGACTTCTCCAGGGTGTCACCCATCCTCTGGAACTCCCTGCCCCAACCCATCAGATTATCACCTACTTTCCTCTCCTTTAGGCGCACCCTGAAAACCAACCTCTTCAGGGAAGCCTACCCCACCACCTGCTAACTTGCCAACCTCCTCCACTCTTCCTACCACCCCATCCCCCGCAGCTATCTCCTCCTGTGCCACCATCCCCTCCCTCCTAGACTGTAAACTCGAAAGAGCAGGGCCCTCGACCCCCTCATGTTTTGCATTGTATTGTTGTTGTTCTGTCACATGTTCTGTCCCCCTTTGTAATGTACAGCGCTGAGCGAACTATTGGCGCTTTATAAATACTGTATAATAATAATAATAATAATTTGCGACAGAAACAATTGAGTACTGTCCGTACTGTGAGTACTGTCCGTGATACTTTTTTTATTTGCCCTAACATACAATTTTGAGGACAAGCTTTCTGGGAATGTCCCCTTCTTCAGGTCTAAGCAGTACTCAAGACCTGAAGAAGGGGACATTCCCAGAAAGCTTGTCCTCAAAATTGTATGTTAGTGCAAATAAAAAAAGTATCACAGACAGTATTCATAATGGTTAATGAGAAGCTGACGGCCATGCTGTTAGACACCCACCCAAAGTTTTTGCAGATCTGGCATCCCTGCATTGATGTGGCCCAACCATCTAGACCCTTCCGTTGATATAAGACTCTCCTGGTGCGATCCCCTGGAGCCCTTTCGTTGTCTTTACTATCCTTGTTTTTCCCTTCTTTTTTTTCCCCTCTTTCTTGCCTCTGTTTTTGTTAGTCTTCATGCTATTTGCGCTGATTGCAATACTCCTAGACAATCGTACCTGCAATGTTTTGTATACCTGCCGGACTTTCTCGAGAGTCCTTGGTGTAGAGTACTGATGTGCGTCCAGTGAGGCTCCGTGCTCAGCTTTTCCTACCCCCTGTATGTGATTTTTGTGATTTTCTTTGGCCTTCACCTACTAGCTCATTGGTCATTACTTGTTTGCTATTAACGCAACTTCCATCTCTTTATGTATTGTGTTTATGTACTCAGTTTCTCTCTTTGTCAATACTTCAGTGCATTTGTTATTTCCTTCATCAGAAGAATTGTATACCTTATCCTTTTGTGTGAGTGATCTTGCGTTGGGTGTTTCTTTATTGTTGTGTTGTCTATAATACAATACATTGTAAAAGAATGTATCAATCAGTGATCATAAGCACTGAAATGCAAAAAAAAGGAGATAAAGGTTAAAGCAGTGTTAAAAACAAAACAAAAAAAAAAAGAACAAACTAAATGTTACCCAGTTATGTTCTGGATCTGTTCTTAAAGTGGAAGCTCCACTTTTATTATTATTATGATTATTATTATACAGTATTTATATAGCGCCAAAAGGTTTGCTCAGTGCTGTACATTATAGTGGGAAACAGTACATGAGACAATACAGTAACAATTTGTCAATATTATTATTATTATTATACAGGATTTATATAGCGCCAACGGTTTGCTTTGTGCTTTACATTATAGTGGGAGACAATACAGTAACAATACAGTTCAATACACGAGGGGTTCGAGGGCCCTGATCCTTGGAGCTTACAATCTAGGAGGGAGGAGATAGTGGTACAGGAGGAGATAGCTGTGGGGGATGCAGTGGTAGGAGGAGTGGAGGAGATCGGCTGTTAGGTGAGGGCGGGGTAGACTTCCCTGAAGAGATGGGTTTTCAGGGTGATCCTAAAGGTGAGGAGGGTAGGTGACAGTCTGATGGATTGGGGTAGTGAGTTCCAGAGAATGGGGGAAGACCTGGAGAAGTCCTGGAGTCGGGCATGGGAGGAGGAGACCAGGGAGCTAGAGAGTAGGAGGTCTTGTGAGGAGTGAAGATTACGGGTTGGGTGGTATTTGGATATCAGGTCGGTGAGGTAGTTTGGGGCAGTATTATGAATAGCTTTGTACGTCAATGTTAGTAGTTCGAATTTCATGCGTTCGGCAATCGGAAGCCAATGGAGGGAATGACAGAGGGGGGTGGCGGATACGGAGCGGTTGGTAAGGTGGATGAGTCTGGCCGCTGAGTTCAGGGCAGACTGAAGCGGGGATAGTCTGTGATGAGGTCAGGCGGTGAGGAGGGAGTTACAGCAGTCGAGTCGTGAGATAATAAGGGAGTGAATGAGTTGTTTAGTAGTTTGCTACTCCCCCCCCCCCCTCCACTGCCATAATTGTCACTTTTTGGGGTGGAGGTGGGGGAGCGGGTCAACTGGAGGAACACACCCGGCAGGCTGACATAGCTGCTGCTAATTGTGATGCATTGGTGTAGGCTAGTCATACATGTACTCTGTATAGCAGTCAGTCTTTGCGATAGATGATTCATTACCTTTTTTTCTTCTACTTTATTTGAACCAGAAGAAAAACCAGAAGGTAAGTTATTTCTTTATGTAGATTTATGAATGTCTAATTAGAAGCACTGACATACAAATAAAGTTCAATAAAAAGGTGAAAGCAGTATTTTATGAAAACTAAACATCATCCAGTTATTTATTCTTTATTCTGCAAAAAACTGCTTGTGCAAACCCCAGCTGTAAAGATAGAAAAACTTTTTGTTTAAGCTAGCCAGTACCAACCAAGTCTTTCACACTCATGATAAATGTAAAGAAAGAAAAAAAAGGTTCACATAAGAAACTAAAAACAAAAAAACCTGCAATAGAGACATTGTGTCTAAACTATGATAATCACTGGTGTAAAAGTATACTATAAAGGATACAATGTTTCAGTATTTCCAAAACAATTCAAAATAAAATACACACAAGAAACTATTTTTTTTATTTATTTCAGGTACTTATATAGCGCTGTCCAGAGGCGGACTGACAACTCATGGGGCCCCCTGGGCAATAGGGGATCATGGGGCCCCTGTGTCCTTGCCCACACTCAAAGTCCTTGCCCACACTCAAACCACACCCAAAAAAGCCTATGAAAGGTACCAGGGGCATCTCATGGGCCCCCCTATTAAATCCAGGCCCTCGGGTAGTGCCCGAGTTTACAAATGGTCAGTCTGCCCCTGCTAGGGACTATTTAAACAGGAACCAATTAACCTTCCATCATGTCTTTGGAGTGTGGGAGGAGACCAGTGTATCCAGAGGAAACCAGTGTCTCCAGAGGAAACCCACACAGGCACAAGGAGAACATGCAAACTCCAGGCAGTTGGTGCTGTGGTGTGGATTTGAACAAATGACCCTAGTACTGCCAGGGGGAAGTGCTAACCATTCAGCCACTGTGCTGGTGCAGAGATGCACCAGATTTTACACTCTCCAGTTTTAGTACATTTCCCCCATTAAGTGTGAAAGGGCCATAGGTTGGTCACCAGAGGCTCCTCTCTGCAGCTGTCAGTTGGGAAGTACATATGATATTAACCTCTTGGCGCCGGCCGAACACAAATGTGCAGCCTACAGGCATCTGGGCCTAGACGCCGAGCGGCCGCACATTTGCGTTCTATTAATAAAAAACATATGTGCTGAGAGTGCGCGCCCTGCATGCTCCGAGCACACATGTCCGGTACTCACAGAAAGGTCCTGATCTCCTCTTTCGATCAAGATCTTTCCCAATCATGGGACCGCCATGACAGCGTGTCCCGGCAGTCACATGACCCTAAACTCCGCCCCGCCTCCCAGCTTCTGAAACCCATAAAGGGCCAGGAGGCGCCGGCGCCAAGGGGTTAAACATACTTGGAGCTCTCCTAAATCCATCCTAACTTTTGTTTCCTTTTTTTTTTTTTACTTTATTTGAAACAGACAAAGATAAAAAAGGTGAGTAATTTCTTTATTTGGATATATCCTCCTATCAATAGCACCATTTCCTGGCTGCCCTATAGCAGTTTTACTGCCCAAAATCACGTATATACACTACATTGGCAAAAGTATTGGGCCAGCCCTCCAAATCATTGGATTCAGGTGAATAAAATCATCACTCACCTAGGCATGCAGACTGCTTCTACAAACATTGGTGAAAGAATGGGTCACTCTCAGGAGCTCAGTGACTCCAAGCGTGGTCCCGTGATAGGTTGTCACCTGTGCAATAAGTCCATCCGTGACATTTCCTGGCTACTAAATATTCCACGCTCAACTGTTAGTGGGATTATAACAAAGTGGAAGCAACTGGGAACAACAGCAACTCAGCCTCCAAGTGGTAGGCCACGTCACAAGACAGGGCGGGGTCAGCGCATGCTGAAGTGCACAGTGCGCAGAAGTCGCCAACTGTCTACAGAGTCAATAGCTAAAGACCTCCAAACTTGGTGTGGCCTTCAGATGAGCCCAACAACAGTGTGTAGAGAGCTTCATGGAATGGGTTTCCATGGCCGAGCAGCTGCATCCAAGCCTTACATCACCAAGTGCAATGCAAAGCGTCGATGTCGTGGTGTAATGCACGCCGCCACTGGACTCTAGAGCAGAGGAGATGTGTTCTCTGGAGTGACCAATCACGCATCTCTGTCTGGCAATCCGATGGATATCTCTGGGTTTGGCAGTTGCCAGGAGAACAGTTCTTGACCGACTGCATTGTGCCAAGTATAACATTTGGTGGAGGGGGGATTATGGTGTGGGGTTGTTTTTCAGGGGTTGGGCTTGGCCCCCTAGTTCCAGTGAAGGGAACTCTTAAGGCGTCAGCATACCAAGACATTTTGGACAATTTCATGCTCCCCATTTTCTGGGAACAGTTTGAGGATGGCCCCTTCCTGTTACAACATGACTGCGCACCAGTGCACAAAGCAAGGTCCATTAAGACATGGAGGAGCCAGTTTGGGGTGGAGGAACTAAGTTATTGATTGCCGCCACTTACAAAAATAAATAAATAAAAATTCCACTATATATACTGCCATTTGTAAAAGATATAGCTTTATGTTGCAGAATACATCTTGGCCTAAATGTATAAAGAAATTTTATTTTTTTATTGAAAATGTTTTAAAGCAAAAAGTAAAAAATATATATTTTTTTAATTTTCAGTCTTTTTTCATTTATAGCACAAAAAATAAAAAAAAAACAGTGATGATCAAATACCACCAAAGAACAGCAAAATTTGTGTGAAAAAGTTATAGCGTCTACAAATGTAATGGTGGCGATCAGCGACTTTTAGCGGTACTGCGGGACTGCATTCTGACACTGGAGGGAACTGACTTGGTGTCACTGACATGCCCAGTGACACCAATACAGTGATCATTGCTAATAAAAAGCATTGACACTGTACTAATGGCGCTGGGCAGGAAGGGGTTAACATCTGGGGCAATCAAAGGGTTAACTGTGTGCTGTTTCACAGTATGCTGTGTGTGCTTTACACTGTAAGCAGAGCCATACAAAGCAGTGTGCAGGAGCTGACAGGGGAGAGATCTTTATTATTATTATACAGGATTTATATGGTGCCAACAGTTTGCTCAGCGCTTTACAATATAACGGGAGACAATACAGCAACAATACAGTTCAATACAAGAGGGATAGGAGGGCCCTGATCCTGGGAGCTTACAATCTAGGATCTGTAATAATATGAGGTCCTCCTGCGCATATATGGATCCTTTATTTTTATTGTATTTATAGCGCTGCACTATTATGTATTCTTGATAAATCTAGGATCTGTGTTGCTTATTCACAGGTCTCTCCCCTGCGATCACTGTGTGCCGGCGAGTAATCACCAGTCAGGGCTCGGTGATTGATAGCCGAGGCCATGAATGGTGGCACGGGTAGGGTTCCCCCTACCCAGAACTGCAAAACACGTACTATATATATATATATTTATATACGCGATTTTGCCGCCCTGTAGCAGTATTTCTGCTATAGAGCAGTGCGGAAGCTGTTAATAATAATAATAATAATAATTATTATTATTATTGTTATTATATAATAATAATAAAAAATGTAAATATATAATAATAAGATAAGTATGAAATAATCCAAACCATTAACTAAGCAAAATCTGGTGCAGCTGTGCATGGGAGCCAATCAGCTTCTAACTTCAGCTTGTTCAGTTAAGCTTTGACAATAATGCAGGCCATAGACGTGGGGAAAATCGTCCGTTTTTTTTTTTTAAAAATCGTAAAATCGGTCATTCAGACGGCTGACGTTGCCACTAATTAAAAAAAAAAGTCAGCGGGTTTTAGTCCCATCTACGGCCGTCAATTAATATCATAGCGGTGTCCCTGCATAGAGACCCTCTATTATATTTGACAGAAGAAATAGATTATGCAGAAGAAGAAGAGAAACAACATTGTATCTATTTGTACTGGAATAGAAACATCTGTATCTGAAATGCATACAAATAGATACAATGTTGCAACTTTTTTCTTCTCCGTCTTCCTCTGCAAAATCTATTTCATCTTCTCCTCTTTTCTTCTATTCTTCTTCTTGATATTCTATTTCTTCTTCTCCTGCAAAATCTTTTTCTTTTATTTCTTCTTTTACTTCATAGTCAATTTATTGTCAAATCGGCCAGAAGAACAGCCGATTTGACCATAAATTACCGCGAAAATCGGCCGATCTAACAAATCGTCCCAGGATTTTCCAGCGTGGCCGATTTTCAAAATCTCTTAAAATTAAGAAAAATGGCTGACATTTTTTCTCCACTAACGGTACGAATATCGGTCGATTTTTTTATCGGCCGATAATTCGGCAAGAAAATCAGAAATCTATTGCCTGCATTAGTCCTCATGTAAATTGCGGCTGATAAACTGATGTCCAGGATCTCTTCAGCATTCTTTTCAGCAGCCCCTGAACTCTCCCTAATGTTTTCCTATGTCTCCATGTACACATCGTCATTTACCGTCGTTTACAGGCAGTTGAGTTTACAGACGTTTTTTTGAACGCACCAAACTTGCGTTCAGGAGTAGATTTTACCAGCGTTTCTACCGCCAAACGCTTGTAAACGCGGTTAACTGCATTTAGAAGCGTTTGCGTTTAGAAGCGTTTTTTAACTGTTCCATGTCCAGATGCTGCCCAGAGCCTTTTTCCATCATCAGAAATGCATGCAAAGCGTTTTCCATGTATTCAAATGGACCCGGTACACCAGCGCAGTCAGTTCTGGGTTTTGCGTGAAGGAAACAAAATGGTAGAACGCGCCGCATTATGCTCATGATGGTATCCATAGGGACTACAACCAGAAAAGAGCGGTAATCTCAACACATACTGCTCTCTCTGCTTCTGCTCTCTCTATTCCTCTCAAAATGTCTGAAATAGTAATTTTTTTACTGTTTTTCAGTGCATTCTGGGCATTTGGGAAGGTCTCCGGAGATTTTTTTTTAAAAATGCTTCTAAACGCAAATGCATATAAACGCGGTATGCAGCTAAACTGACATTTTTTAACCTACGTTTTCCAGCAGTCAGTTTCCTCCATTCAGAAGAGTTTTCCAAACACCCCGTGTACATGAGCCCTAAAACCTGGAAGCTGATTGGTTTCTATGCAGAGCTGCACCACATTTTGCTCTCTCCAGTTTTAGTAAATCAACCTCTAAGTGTCAGAGGGCCACAGGTTGGGCACCAGGATTTTGGAGGATATGAAGGGTGTCTTTAGCTTATGGAGCCTCTCATCATATGTCTGGAAGTATACATGACGCTAACCATGACGCTAACCATGACGCTAACCATGACATTAACCATGACACTAACCATGACGCTAACCATGACATTAACCATGACACTAACCATGACGCTAACCATGGCGCTAACCATGACGCTAACCATGACATTACCCATGGCGCTAACCATGACGCTAACCATGACGCTAACCATGACGCTAACCATGATGCTAACCATGACGCTAACCATGACATTAACCATGACGTTAACCATGACGCTAACCATGACATTAACCATGACGCTAACCATGACGCTAACCATGACGCTAACCATGGCGCTAACCATGACATTAACCATGACGTTAACCATGACATTAACCATGACGCTAACCATGACATTAACCATGACATTAACCATGACGCTAACCATGACATTAACCATGACGCTAACCATGACGCTAACCATGACATTAACCATGACGCTAACCATGACATTAACCATGACGCTAACCATGACATTAACCATGACGCTAACCATGACATTAACCATGACCTTAACCATGACATTAACCATGACATTAACCATGACGCTAACCATGACATTAACCATGACGCTAACCATGACGCTAACCATGACGCTAACCATGACATTAACCATGACGCTAACCATGACATTAACCATGACGCTAACCATGACATTAACCATGACGCTAACCATGCTTGGGGTTATCCTCACTTTGTTTCCTTTTTTTCTATTTCTTTTGAAACAGACAAAGACAAAAAAGGTGAGTCATTTCTTCTATGGATGTGTCTTCCTGTCGTCAGCTGTATTCAAATAAAAAAGGTTAAAGCGGTGTTTGATATAAAAAAGTGAGCTAAATGTTATCCAGTTATAATTTGGATGTATTTTACCTTGATTTTTACCCCAGACTCTATTTTAAGGTATGTTTGGTACCGTGTCTTACTGTATTTTAGCAAATTATATATTTTTTTAAATTGTTGTTTCTTACCTGAAGATCCTGCCAGTAGCAGCGCTTCTTGTTGCAGGGTGACAACGCTAAGCCACCAGTTAGCATCCACTTACTCAGCATTCTCTTAGTTGGCTTTTGGGTTGTCTATCGGCCCTGCACTGCCTCCTGCAGATGTAAAGTATAACTAAAGGCAACATTCTACTATGCTACTACACTCACCGGCCACTTTATTAGGTCCACCTTGCTAGTACCAGGCTGTACCCCCTCTTGCCTTCAGAACTGCCTTCATTCTTCGTGGCATAGATTCAACAAGATGTTGGAAACATTCCTCAGAGATTTTGGTCCATATTGACATGAGTTGCTGTTGCTTTTATATCATGTCCAACCAGTCTGCCCATTCTCCTCTGACCTCTGACATCAACAAGGCATTTTCCTCCACACAACTGCTGCTCACTGGACATTTTCTCTTTTTCGGACCATTCTCTGGAAACCCTAGAGATGGTTGTGCGTGAAAATCCCAGTAGATCAGCAGTTTTTGAAATATTCAGACCAGCCCATCTGACACCAACAACCATGCCACGTTCAAAGACACTTAAATCCTCTTTCTTCCCCATTCTGATGCTCGGTTTGAACTTCAGCAAGTCGTCTTCACCACGTCTAGATGCCTAAATGCATGGAGTTGCTGCCATGTGATTGGCTGATTAGCAATTTGTGTTACCAAGTAATTGAACAGGTGGACCTAATAAAGTGGCCCGGTGAGTGTATATTAAAAGTGGAATTTACTAAGAAAAAAAGTGTTTAAATTGGCAGCAAAATGACAGCTCCCGACTACTTTGTTCTGTTTGTAAGAAAATGACCAGGGATTCCCCTCATCTATACCAGATACTTCTCCTAGATGAGGGTCTGGTATAGCTGTTAATAGGGGAACCCACAAAATATGGTGTAGGGTTCTCCCTAAACATAGATACCCGACCCTTACCTTTGACGAGAGTTTGGTATGGATTTGAAGGGGGAACCCCTTAAAGAGGGGCTTATCCAAATGTGGAAGGGCCTGGTATGAATAATGTTGTTTTAATAAAATATCCCTTGCTGCTTTGTTTACATGGCTAGGGATTCCCAGTCATTAAATGAATAGGACCAGGTAATGTCTCTGGTTGCTAAGGACTCGGCAGATGCCAGCACCCACTGCTTCCTTAACAACCATTTACAGCATTAGAAGGAAGCTGTTATATATATATTAGTGGTAGAAGAATCAACTACTATATATGAGCTTCAGCTCCTGCTGAAAAGTCCAAAAGTCTGGCATTCAGAACCTGAACAAACGAAGTTTAACCCAAACCTGTGTTCTGGCTGAACGGGAGCTCATCCATAATGGCAGCTGACAATACTGATGCTAATTGCAAAGGGGTGTCTACGGCTGGCCATACACTATACAATTTTCTGTCCAATTTCTGCCCAATTTCCTTTAGATTTACCTTCAACCAGGGGCGGACTGACAACTCATGGAGCCCCTGGGCAATAGGGGATCATGGGGCCCTGTGTCCTTGCCCAAATTTAAAAAAGCCTATGATAAAGGTTCCAGGGGAATCTTATGGGGCCTCCTACTGACGCCGGGCCCTTTGGCAGTGCCTGAGTTTTCAAATGGTCAGACCACCCCTGCCTTCAACTATGTAGTGCAAGAGCCTGCTTAATTGGATACAATTGAAAGTGTTGTTTAGGTTTGACCTCATATTATATGGTTTTTGGTAAACCTAAAGCAATTTTCTAAAGAAAATTGTATAATGTATGGCCGGTCTTATTGTTGCTATAGAAATTCTATACAATGTGGCATGAAGTCAGACATACTGAAAAAATAGATTACAAATGTATTTACATTTTGAGGTCCATTAAAAAAAATGCATATCTATTTGTCCCCCAGTAGGGGGCCCCATGAGATGCCCCTGGTACCTTTTTCATAGGCTTTTTTCGAGGGCCTTGCTCCTTGGAGCTTACAATCTAGGAGGGAGGAGAAAGTGGTACAGGAGGAGATAGCTGTGGGGGATGGAGTGGTAGGAGGAGTGGAGGAGATCGGCTGTTAGGTGAGGGCGGGGTAGACTTCCCTGAAGAGATGGGTTTTCAGGGTGATCCTAAAGGTGAGGAGGGTAGGTGACAGTCTGATGGATTGGGGTAGTGAGTTCCGGAGAATGGGGGAAGTCCTGGAGAAGTCCTGGAGTCGGGCATGGGAGGAGGAGACCAGGGAGCTAGAGAGTAGGAGGTCTTGTGAGGAGCGAAGATTACGGGTAGGGTGGTATCTGGATATCAGGTCGGTGAGGTAGTTTGGGGCAGTATTATGAATAGCTTTGTACGTCAATGTTAGTAGTTCGAATTTCATGCGTTGGGCAATCGGAAGCCAATGGAGGGAATGACAGAGGGGGGTGGCGGATACGGAGCGGTTGGAAAGGTGGATGAGTCTGGCCGCTGAGTTCAGGGCAGACTGAAGTGGGGATAGTCTGTGATGAGGTCAGGCGGTGAGGAGGGAGTTACAGTAGTCGAGTCGTGAGATAATAAGGGAGTGAATGAGTTGTTTAGTAGTTTGCTACTCCCCCCCCCCCTCCACTGCCATATTTGTCACCTTTTGGGGTGGAGGTGGGGGAGCGGGTCAACTGGAGGAACACACCCGGCAGGCTGACATAGCTGCTGCTAATTGTGATGCATTGGCGTAGGCTAGTCATACATGTACTCTGTATAGCAGTCAGTCTTTGCGATAGATGATTCATTACCTTTTTTTCTTCTACTTTATTTGAACCAGATGAAAAACCAGAAGGTAAGTCATTTCTTTATGTAGATTTATGAATGCCTGATTAAAAGCATTGACATACAAATGAAGTTCAATAAAAAGGGGAAAGCAGTATTATATGAAAACTAAACATCATCCAGTTATTTATTCTTTTTTCTGCAAAAAACTGCTTGTGCAAACCCCAACTGTAAAGATGGAAAAACTCTTTTTTTTAAGCTAGCCAGTACCAACCAAGTGTTTCACACTCATGATAAATGTAAAAAAAGAAAAAAAAGGTTCACATAAGAAACTAAAAACAAAAAAACCTGCAATAGAGACATTGGGGTTTATTTACTAAAGCTGGAGAGTCCAAAATCAGACTCCCTTCTGCATAGAAACCAATCAGCTTCTAACCTCAGCTTGTTCAATGAAGCTTTGGAAATGAAACCTGGAAGCTGATTGGTTTCTATGCAGAAGTGAGTCTGATTTTGGACTCTCCAGCTTTAGTAAATAAACCCCATTGTGTCTAAACTATGATAATCACTGGCGTAAAAGTATACTATAAAGGATACAGTGTTTCAGTATTTCCAAAACAATTCAAAATAAAATACACACAAGAAACAATTTTTTTAATTTATTTCAGGTACTTATATTATTATTATTATTATACAGTATTTATATAGCGCTAAAAAGTTTGCTCAGTGCTGTACATTATAGTGGGGGACAGTACATGAGACAATACAGTAACAAAACAGAACACGAGGGATTCAAGGGCCCTGCTCTTTGGAGCTTACAATCTATGAGGGAGTGGATAGGGTTACAGGAGGAAGTGGCTGTGGGGGATGGAGTGGTGGGAGGAGAGGAGGAGATCAGCTGTTAGGTGAGGGCGGGGTAGGCTTTCCTGAAGAGATGGGTTTTCAGGGTGCGCCTAAAGGTGAGGAGGGTAGGTGACAGTCTGTTGGATTGGGGTAGTGAGTTCCAGAGGATGGGGGAAGACCTGGAGAAGTCCTGGAGTTGGGCATGGGAGGAGGAGACCAGGGAGCTAGAGAGTAGGAGGTCTTGTGAGGAGCGAAGATTACAGTTTGGGTGGTATTTGGATATCAGGTCGGTGAGGTAGTTTGGGGCAGTATTATGAATAGCTTTGTATGTCAATGTTAGTAGTTTGAATTTCATGCGCTGGGCAATTGGAAGCCAATGGAGGGATTGGCAGAGGGGGGTGGCAGATGTGGAGCGGTTGGTAAGGTGGATGAGTCTGGCCGCTGAGTTCAGGGCAGACTGAAGTGGGGATAGTCTGTGATGAGGTCGGCCGGTGAGGAGGGAGTTACAG
This sequence comes from Staurois parvus, assembly GCF_062004578.1. NCBI lineage: Eukaryota > Metazoa > Chordata > Amphibia > Anura > Ranidae > Staurois > Staurois parvus. The sequence continues at coordinate 439,867 of NW_028317980.1, read as the reverse complement.
TAGTCGAGTCGTGAGATAATAAGAGAGTGAATGAGTTGTTTAGTAGTTTGCTACTCCCCCTCCTCCACTGCCATATTTGTCACCTTTTGGGGTGGAGGTGGGGGAGCGGGTCAACTGGAGGAACACACCCGGCAGGCTGACATAGCTGCTGCTAATTGTGATGCATTGGCGTAGGCTAGTCATACATGTACTCTGTATAGCAGTCAGTCTTTGCGATAGATGATTCATTACCTTTTTTTTTTCTACTTTATTTGAACCAGAAGAAAAACCAGAAGGTAAGTCATTTCTTTATGTAGATTTATGAATGTCTGATTAGAAGCACTGACATACAAATGAAGTTCAATAAAAAGGGGAAAGCAGTATTATATGAAAACTAAACATCATCCAGTTACAGTATTTATTCTTTTTTCTGCAAAAAAACTGCTTGTGCAAACCCCAGCTGTAAAGATGGAAAAACTCTTTTTTTTAAGCTAGCCAGTACCAACCAAGTGTTTCACACTCATGATAAATGTAAAAAAAGAAAAAAAAGGTTCACATAAGAAACTAAAAACAAAAAAACCTGCAATAGAGACATTGTGTCTAAATTATGATAATCACTGGCATAAAAGTATACTATAAAGGATACAGTGTTTCAGTATTTCCAAAACAATTCAAAATAAAATACACACAAGAAACAATTTTTTTAATTTATTTCAGGTACTTATATTATTATTATTATTATTATTATACAGTATTTATATAGCGCTAAAAGGTTTGCTCAGCGCTGTACATTATAGTGGGGGACAGTACATGAGACAATACAGTAACAAAACAGAACACGAGGGATTCAAGGGCCCTGCTCTTTGGAGCTTACAATCTAGGAGGGAGGGGATAGTGGTACAGGAGGAAGTTGCTGTGGGGGATGGAGTGGTGGGAGGAGAGGAGGAGATCGGCTGTTAGGTGAGGGCGGGGTAGGCTTTCCTGAAGAGATGGGTTTTCAGGGTGCGCCTAAAGGTGAGGAGGGTAGGTGACAGTCTGTTGGATTGGGGTAGTGAGTTCCAGAGGATGGGGGAAGTCCTGGATAAGTCCTGCAGTCGGGCATGGGAGGTGGAGACCAGGGAGCTAGAAAGTAGGAGGTCTTGTGAGGAGTGAAGATTACGGGTAGGGTGGTATTTGGGTATCAGGTCGGTGAGGTAGTTTGGGGCAGCGTTATGAATGGCTTTGTACGTCAGTGTTAGTAGTTTGAATTTAATGCGTTGGGCAATCGGGAGCCAATGGAGGGAATGACAGAGGGGGGTGGCAGAAGCGGAGCGGTTGGTGAGGTGGATGAGTCTGGCCGCTGAGTTCAAGATAGACTGAAGCAGGGATAGTCTGTGATGAGGTAGGCCGGTGAGAAGGGAGTTGCAGTAGTCCAGACATGAGATAATAAGGGAGTGAACGAGTAGTTTAGTAGTGTCTGGGGTTAGGAACAAACATATTTTGGAGATGTTGCGGAGGTGGAGCCTGCATGAGTTTGCCAACGATTGGACATTGGGTGTGAAAGACAGGTTTGAGTCTAGAGTGACACCTAGGACTTTGGCTTGTGGGGTGGGACTGATGATGGCGTTGTTGGTCGTGATGGAGAGGGGGGGGGGGCACGAGCTAGGGGGAAAATCAGGAGCTCAGTTTTGGAAAGGTTCAGTTTGAGGAAATGGAGCGACATCCAGTCTGATATGTCGTTCAGTAGGTGGGTGATATGGGCGGAGACTGAAGAGGTGAGGTGAGGGGTGGAGAGGTAAATTTGCGTGTCATCGGCATAGAGGTGGTAGTTGAAGCCGTGGGAGTATATCAGTTTGCCAAGGGAGGAGGTGTAGATGGAGAAGAGAAGGGGCCGAGGACAGAGCCTTGGGGGACCCCAATAGAGAGGGGGAGGTGGTAGCGTTATAGACAATGCTGAAGGAGCGTTGGGATAGATAGGAGGAGAGCCAGGAGAGAGCGGAGTCTCTGATACCAAGGGAGTGTAGTTTATTAAGAAGGAGGGGGTGGTCAACTGTGTCAAAGGCCACAGAAAGGTCAAGGAGTAGGAGGACTGAGTAGTGGTGCCATCCATTTACGCAGCACTTTACATATATATTGTACATTCACATCAGTCCCTAACCCTCAAGGGGCATTACATAGAGCTATTCAAAAGAAATGTATCCGTCCTTTTCTATCACCCAGTTATGGTTAGAATTGAAGTACTGCTACAAGGCGGTAGGGCTCGCGTATATATACGTGATCTGCATTCCCAGGTAGGGAGTGCGCTCATGTGCCGCCCTACCCGTGCCGCTATCGGCAGTTAAAGAAGTCAATCACTGGGTCCCGGCTGGCGATTCCTGGCCGGCACTCGGCGATCGTCGGGCAAAGCTGACAGGGGAGAAACCTGTGTGTAAACAACACAGGTCTCTCTCCTGTCAGTATGGACATGCTGCTTTGTATCTCTCTGCACAGCATGTCTCCCTAGTAAAACAGCACACAGAAAAACACACAGCACACAGTTAACCCTTTGATGGCCTCAGATGTTAACCCCTTCCTTCCCAGTGTCATTAGTACAGTCTCATGGCTTTTTATTAGCACTGTATTGGTGTCATTGGGGATGTCAGTGACACCAAGTCAGTTCTCGCCCCAATGTCAGAATGCCCGCCGCACTCCTGCTATACGTCGCTGATTGCCACCTTTACTAGTAAACAAATTTTAAAATTCCAGTATATTTACAGCCATAAACGCTATAACGTTCAGGTAAACCAATTACTTTACACGTATTGGGATTGTTTTTAGCAAAGACATGTAGCAGAATACATTTTGGCCTAAATGTATGATGAAATTAGATTTTTAACATTTTATTTACTGGACATGTTTAATAGCAAAAAGCCAAAAATATAGTTTTGTTTTTTTTTTTTTAAATGGACTGGTCAGGTAGTAGGGCAAATCCTCTCGAGGGCAAGTGGTCTGGCAGGATCACCAGGGATTTCACACAAAGGAAGCAATACAAAGAGAACAGAAGACTTTTTACATGGCACAGCAGGCACAGATCAGCAACATGAAATGTTGGGTTGACATACTCTTTAAAAAAAAAACCTGTATATTGTAACATACTGAAAATTAGATTCTGAATTTAAATACACTTTGGGGTCTATTTAAAAAAAGATTTGCATAGCCATTCATTCTAAAAATCTGCACTTACATTGACTATGTGATACTTGGGCAAAAACAATTGTTCTTTAGTCTATTTGCTCTTCTGAACATTTGTTTTTTTATGGCTAGTGGTAAAATACCATATTATGTCCACTAGGTGGAGCTGAGGAGCATAGGAAATACATAAGTCCCTATAACAAGAGCTACAATGTAACAGCTATTGGTTACATTTCTTTGATAATTTCCTTTAGCTTTCTTAAGAATTGTTACATTGTATCTCCGTTAACCACTTCCCATCCGGCCCATGCACATAAACGGCCGGACGGGAGCACTGCAGGAGTACTCTGTGTGAGGTCCAGATCATGTGATCACTGATTGGCCAATCAGTGATCACATGAACAATAGTAAGCAAGATGTCACTTCTGACATCATTGCTTACTACGTGTGAAATCTGTGAATGATCACAGAGGTCACATGGTACAGGGCTATTCACAACAGCCTTGTACCATGTGACAAGCTGTGACCAATCACAGCTCTCACAGTATTTCTTAATGGCTGCAAGAATGCAGCCAGAGTGAAGAAGAAATTATTGCTTTTACAGCCTTTATGCTAGGGTACTGCTAGGATGACAGTATGTAAAAATTTGGGTTATTTTTTTTTTTTTACTAAAAAGATAATTTAATACATTTTGGCCAAGATTTATGAAGAAAGATTATTTATTTGCAAAATGTTATAAGAAAACACTTTTTTAAAAACATTTTGGACTTTTTCATTTATATGGCAAAAAACAAAAAACAAAATCCCAGCGGTGAATAAATATCACCAAAATAAAGTTTTATCTGTCTCAAAAAAATACTAAAAAAATTCATATGGGTACAGTGTTGCATGACTGCGCAATTGTCATTCAAAGTGTGATAGCACTGAAAGCTGAAAATTGGCCTGGACAGGAAGGGGGTGAAAGTGTCCAGACTTGAAGTGGTTAAAGCAGCCCAGTAAAATGACTTCTGTTACACTTGATATTTCCCTTGGCAAGATCCAAAGAATAGAGGAAAAAAACTAAACATAAGAAAGAGAATAGACAGCTCCAAAACAGACTACCGTCTGCAGGGGCCCCCGAGGGCCACACGGTGAGTGCTAAAGAATTCTAGGTCGGGCAGCAGGAGTTTGAAGGATATGAAAGGCAGTTGCAGGCGCCTTCAGCTGCGGCTCCTCTCTGTACGCTGGGAATTACATACTATATGATATTAATAATTCTTGGAGCTCTCCTACATCCATTCACACTTTGTTTCCTCTGTTTCCCTTCATTTTAACCAGACAAAGGTGAAAAAGGTGAGTCCATTTCTTAGTATGGATTTATTTGGGTGTAACCAGCAGCATTAAAATACCAAATGGGTTGGAAAACTTTTTTTATAGTTAAAATGTTCTATTTTAACATACAGTATATGTGAGCCCAGTACCTGGAAAGACACCCAGGAGGGCAAAAACGTCTAGTAGACCTGCGCAGTTCATTTCGTTCTGAATCAAAATTCCGACTGAATTTTCATTATTCTGAGATTAAGATGTATCTGAATTACCAAATTACAATAGTAATACATTTCATTTCTTCCAAGCCGCCCTATAGCAGAAATACTGCTACAGGGTGTCATCGATGTCACATGATTTTGTAATTCCCTGTAGGGGGTGCACGCACCCTTCCTGTGCCACCATTCGCGGCCTCGGTTGTCAATCACCGGGTCCCAGCGATCGCCAAGTATTACCATTGGGGGAGAGACCTGTGTATAAACAACACTGATCTCTCCCCTGTCAGCTCCTGCACACTGCTTTGAATGGCTCTGCATGACAGAGCCATACAAAGCAGTGTGCTTACAGTGTAAAGCACACAAATAGCACACAGTTAACCCTTTGATCGCCCCACACGTTAACCCCTTCCTGTCCAGTGCCATTGGTACAGTGCCAGTGCTTTTTAGTAGCACTCAGGGGCGGACTGACCATTTGGAAACTCGGGCACTGCCCGAGGGCCCGGGGTCAGTAGGGGGCCCCATGAGATGCCCCTAGTACCTTTTTCATAGGCTTTTTAGAGTTTGGGCAAGGACACAGGGGCCCCATGATCCCCTATTGCCCGGGGGCCCCATGAGTTGTCAGTCCGCCCCTGGTAGCACTGATCACTGTATTGGTGTCATTGGGGATCTCAGTGACACCAAGTCAATTTCCCCCCAGTGTCAGAATGCCCACTTCTATCCAGTATATATACCGCCATTTTTAAACACTATAATTGTAAACCAATTAGCTTGCACGGACTTGGGATTTTTCTTAGCAATGACATATAGCAGAATACATTTTGGATTTTTTAAAAATTTTTTACTGGATATATTTAATAGCAAAAGTCAAAAATATAATATATATTTATAAAATATTTTTCTTAAAATTTTCAGTCTTTTTATGTTTATAGCGCAAAAAATAAAAAACGCACAGGCGAACTAATACAACTGAAAGAAAGCTCTATTTGTAGGAAAAAATGGACGTAAATTTCATTTGGGTGCAGCGCAGGGGCGGACTGACCATTCGAGCCCTCGGGCACTGCCTGAGGGCCCGGGGTTAGTAGGGGGCCCCATGAAATGCCCCTGGTACCTTTTTTTTAGGTTTTTTTGTGTGGGCAAGGACACAGGGGCCCCATTATCCCATATTGCCCGGGGACCCCATGAGTTGTCAGTGCGCCCCTGGTGCAGCGTTGCATGACCGCTCAATTGTCAGTTAAAGTTATGCAGCGTCGTATCGCAAAAAATGGCCTAGTCAGGAAGGGGGGTAAATCCTCTGGAGGGCAAGTGGTTAAATGAATCTGAAATAAATGAAATTTCGTCCGAAATTCAAATCAAATTAGAAAATGAAATCGAATTTGAAAACAAATTCAAAATATAAACTTATTTCTGACTATTGCTGATTTCCTTCAAAGACATTGGGGTTGATTTATTAAAACCGGAGAATGCTAAATCAGGTGCGGCTGTGCATGGTGGCCACGCTGTGGCGAGATCTGTCACCGGCCGTGTACCTCGGACATGGACGATGACAGATCTGTGTACCGGCCCAATTGCCAGTACCATGTGACCTGCTGTGACCAATCACAGCAGGTCACATGACAGTTGTATGCAATGGATGGCTTCCTTTCATGCCATCCATTGTATATAAGTGTGTCTAACTGTGAATTTCACACAGCATCAGTGTGAATCAGGGCGTATTCTGTAAAAACCAGGCAAAAACAAATGTTCTTTTGACTTTTTTGCTTCAGAATAATTCTTTTTATTATGGACAGTAAAAAAACACTGTATTATGGCCACTAGATGAAGATGAACATAGAAAAGACATATGCCTTTGTAAGGAGAGATACAACATACAAATTCTGGAGGACGCTAGAGGGAAGTAGCACATACTTATGACTATCAGTTTATTTACTAATTCCCTCCAGTGTTCTTTAGAATTTTGATACAGTATCTCCATTTAACCATTTGCCGCCCGCCCTATGGCAGAATAGCGGCCAGCAAATGTCATCAGCGTTCCAGGTGGACGCCATATGGCGTCCTCCCGCACATGCGCAGATCGCGCTCCTGCAGAGCCGCGTGATCTGTCACCGACCATGTACCTCGGACACGGCCGATGACAGATCTGAGTATCGGCCCCTGTTGCCGGTACCATGTGACTTGCTGTGACCAATCACAGCAGGTCACATAACAGTTGTATACAATGGATGGCTTCATTCATGCCATCCATTGTATACTAGTGTCTAGCTGTGAATGGTCACAGCGATCACATGCACATGTCATGTGATTAGCTGTGGCCAAATCACAGCTAAGTGCAAAAACAAAAAAAAAAAAAAAAACCCTGAATGAATCGATGTCATTCAGGTAAATGCTTGCTTATAGCAAAGTAATTCTTTGCTATAAGCAAATTGTGTAAAAAAAAAAAAATACTGATCACTTCCCCAAAGTAGTACAATGTTACTATGGTAACATTGTACTACTTTGGTCATGGTGAAATATGAAAAAAAAATCTTAAAAAAAATAATAAAAAATAATTTAAAAAAAAATATTTATTTATTTTTTCATACTGTCACCAGTCAGTGTCCCTGATCACCGCCATGCCAGGTATATGATGATGCTGTACTGCACTGGTGACAATATGTAAAAAATAAATAGTGAATCTATGTTTTTTAATTTTTTCATTTTCTGAAAAATTATGACAAAAAAAATACAACTTCAAAAAACTCGCATTCCTCTTATGAAGTACGTCGGACTGTCTACTCTGCAAAAAGGGGTCATTTGGGGGATATCTGTACTATTCTGACATTCTTGGACCTCAAGAAATTAGATTGGCTGTCAGTACTTCAGGATTGATCAATATTCAGATCTATACCATAGTTTGTGAACTCTATAACTTTCCTACAAACTAAAAAATACATCCTAATTTGGGTTATTTTCACCAAAGACATGTAGCAGAATATATCTCGGCCTAAATTTATGAAGAACAATTATTTATTTACAAACTTTTATAACAGAAACAAAGAAAAACTTTTTTTTTTTCAAAATTTTTGGTCTTTTTTTGCTAATTTAGCAAAAAATAAAAACCCCAGTGGTGATTAAATACCACCAAAAGAAAGCTCTAGTTGTGTGAAGAAAATGATAAAATTTTAGTTTGGGTACAATGTTGTATGACCGCACAATTGTCATTCAAAGTGTGAGAGCGCTGAAAACTGGCCTGGGCAGGAAGGGGTAAAATTGCCCGGTATTGAATTGGCTAAGCAGCTCCATAAAAATAACCTGCGAAAAAACAGGGGAAAAAAAGTAAGCCTAAAAAGAGAAAAAGAAATGGACAGCATAGAAAATGTAAATGATTTGAAAGAAATCAAACAAGTAGCTAATAGAATTCATTCTAAAGAGTATTTTTTGCATTCACTGGCTTGAGTAAGCTACAAATCAGACTGTAGGGGCCCTAAGGACCAAATAGATGGGGGAGGTTTACTAAATCTTAAGCACTGAGAATCCAGTGTAGCTGTGCCTAGCAGCCAATCAGCTTCTAACTTCTGCTTGTTTAAGTGTACTTTAACAATAAAACCTGGAAGCTGATTGGTTGCTATGCAAAGTTGCACTAGATTTTACACACTGGTTTCTATTTTATTTATTACATGTACTTATATCACAGCATCAATTTACATATATATTGTACATTCACATCAGTCCCAAACCCTCAAGGGGCGTACAATCTAAGGTCCCTAACTCACATTCATACATACACATACTAGGGACCAGGGGCAGACAGACAACTCATGGGGCCCCCCGGGCAATAGGGGATCATGGGGTCCCTGTGTCCTTGCCCAAACTCAAAAATGCCTATGAAAAGGGTACCAGGGGCATCTCATGGGGCCCCCTACTGACCCCGGGCCCTTGTGCAGTCCCCTAGTTTACAAATGGTCAGTCTGCCCCTGCTAGGGACTATTTAAACAGGAACCAATTAACCTTCCATCATGTCTTTAGAGTGTGGGAGGAGACCAGTGTATCCAGAGGAAACCAGTGTCTCCAGAGGAAACCCACACAGGCACAGGGAGAACATGCAAACTCCAGGCAGGTGGTGCTGTGGTGTGGATTTGAACCAATGACCCCAGTACTGCCAGGGGGAAGTGCTAACCATTCAGCCACTGTGCTGGTGCAGAGATGCGCCAGATTTTACACTCTCCAGTTTTAGTACATCACCCCCATTAAGTGTCAGAGGGCCACAGGTTGGTCACCAGAGGCTCCTTTCTGCAGCTGTCAGTTGGGAAGTACATATGATATTAACCTCTTGGCGCCGGCCGAACGCAAATGTGCAGCCTCTCGGCGTCTGGGCCTAGAATCCGAGCGGCCGCACATTTGAGTTCTATTAAAAAAAACATGTGTGCTGAGAGTGTGCGCCCTGCATGCCTCCAGCACACATGTCCGGTACTCACAGAAAGGTCCTGATCTCCTCTTTCGATCAAGATCTTTCCCAATCATGGGACCGCCAAGACGGTGTGTCACGGCGGTGACATGACCCTAAACTCCGCCCCACCTCCCGGCTTCTGAAACCCTTAAAGGGCCAGGAGGCGCCGGCGCCAAGGGGTTAAACATGCTTGGAACTCTCCTAAATCCATCCTAACTTTGTTTCCTTTTTTTTTTTTTTCACTGTATTTGAAACAGACAAAGATAAAAAAGGTAAGTCATTTCTTTATATAGATATATCCTCCTATCAATAGCACCATTTCCTGGCTGCCCTATAGCAGTTTTACTGCTACAGGGCAGCCGCTCTGCCCAAAATCACGTATATACACTACATTGGCAAAAGTATTGGGCCGACCCTCCAAATCATTGGATTCAGGTGAATAAAATCATCACCTAGGCATGCAGACTGCTTCTACAAACATTGGTGAAAGAATGGGTCGCTCTCAGGAGCTCAGTGACTCCAAGCGTGGTCCCGTGATAGGTTGCCACCTGTGCAATAAGTCCATCCGTGACATTTCCTGGCCACTAAATATTCCACGCTCAACTGTTAGTGGGATTATAACAAAGTGGAAGCAACTGGGAACAACAGCAACTCAGCCCCCAAGTGGTAGGCCACGTCACATGACAGAGCGGGGTCAGCGCATGCTGAAGCGCACAGTGCGCAGAAGTCGCCAACTGCCTGCAGAGTCAATAGCTAAAGACCTCCAAACTTGGTGTGGCCTTCAGATGAGCACAACAACAGTGTGTAGAGAGCTTCATGGAATGGGTTTCCATGGATGAGCAGCTGCATCCAAGCCTTACATCACCAAGTGCAATGCAAAGCGTCAGATGCCGTGGTGTAAAGCACGCCGCCACTGGACTCTAGAGCAGAGGAGATGTGTTCTCTGGAGTGACCAATCACGCTTCCCTGTCTGGCAATCCGATGGATGTGTCTGGGTTTGGCAGTTGCCAGGAGAACAGTTCTTGACCGACTGCATTGTGCCAAGTGTAAAGTTTGGTGGAGGGGGGATTATGGTGTGGGATTGTCTTTCAGAGGTTGAGCTTGGCCGCCTAGTTCCTACGAAGGGAACTCTTAAGGCGTCAGCATACCAAGATATTTTGGACAATTTCATGCTCCCAACTTTGTGGGAAGAGTTTGGGGATGGCCCCTTCCTGTTCCAACATGACTGCACACCAGTGCACAAAGCAAGGTCCATAAAGACATGGAGGAGCCAGTTTGGGGTGGAGGAACTAAGTTATTGATTGCCGCCACTTAAAAAAAAAAATAAATAAAAATTCCACTATATATACTGCCATTTGTAAAAGATATAGCTTTATGTTGCAGAATACATCTTGGCCTAAATGTATAAAGAAATTTTATTTTTTTTTATTGGAAATGTTTTAAAACAAAAAGTAAAAAATATATATTTTTTAAATTTTCAGTCTTTTTTCATTTATAGCACAAAAAAAAAAAAAAAAAAACAATGATGATCAAATACCACCAAAGGATAGCAAAATCTGTGTGAAAAAGTTATAGCGTCTACAAATGTAATGGTGGAGATCAGCGACTTTTAGCGGGACTGCTGGACTGCATTCTGACACTGGAGGGAACTGACTTGGTGTCACTGACATGCCCAGTGACACCAATACAGTGATCATTGCTAATAAAAAGCACTGACACTGTACTAATGGCACTGAGCAGGAAGGGGTTGACATCTGGGGTGATAAAAGTGTTAAATGTGTGCGGTTTCACAGTAGGCTGTGTGAATGCTTTCCACTGTAAGCAGAGCCATACAAAGCAGTGTGCAGGAGCTGAAAGGGGAGAGATCTGTGCTGTTTATTCACAGGTCTCTCCCCCGTCGGAGATACTCGACGATCACAGGGTGCCGGCGAGTAATCACCGGCCAGGACCTGGTGATTAACAGCCAAAGCCAAAAATGGTGGTGCGGGTAGGGTGCCCCCTACCCAGAACTGCAAAATCTAAGGTCCCTAACTTGTACTCATACATGCACATACTAGGGACTATTCAAACAGGAACCAATTAACCTTCCAGCATGTCTTTGGAGTGTGGGAGGAGACCAGTGTATCCAGAGGAAACCAGTGTCTCCAGAGGAAACCCACACAGGCACAGGGAGAACATGCAAACTCCAGGCAGGTGGTGCTCAGGGGTGGACTGACAACTCATGGGGCTCTCGGGCAATAGAGGATCATGGGGCCCCTGTGTCCTTGCCCAAACTCAAAAAAGCCTATGAAAAAGGTACCAGGGGCATCTCATGGGGCCCCCTACTGACCCCAGGCCCTCGGGCAGTGCCCGAGTTTCCAAATGCTCAGTCCGCCCCTGGTGGTGTGGATTTGAACCAATGACCCTAGTACTGCCAGGAGGAAGTGCTAACCATTCAGCCACTGTGCTGGTGCAGAGATGCGCCAGATTTTACACTCTCCAGTTTTAGTACATTTCCCCCATTAAGTGTCAAAGGGCCACAGGTTGGTCACCAGAGGCTCCTCTCTGCAGCTGTCAGTTGGGAAGTACATATGATATTAACCTCTTGGCGCCGGCCAAACGCAAATGTGCAGCCTACCGGCGTCTGGGCCTAGACGCCGAGCGGCCGCACATTTGCGTTCTATTAAAAAAAAACATGCGCTGAGAGTGCGCGCCCTGCATGCCCCCAGCACACATGTCCGGTACTCACAGAAAGGTCCTGATCTCCTCTATCGATCGGGACCTTTCCCAATCATATGACTGCCATGACGGCGTGTCACAGCAGTCACATGACCCTAAACTTCGCCTCACCTCCCGGCTTATGAAACCCTTAAAGGGCCAGGAGGCGCCGGCGCCAAGTGCTTAAACATGCTTGGAGCTCTCCTAAATCCATCCTAACTTTTGTTTCCTTTTTTTTTTTACTTTATTTGAAACAGACAAAGATAAAAAAGGTAAGTCATTTCTTTATATAGATATATCCTCCTATCAATAGCACCATTTCCTGTCTCCTCTATAGCGGTTTTACTGCTACAGGGCAGCCGCTCTGCCCAAAATCACGTATATACACTACATTGGCAAAAGTATTGGGCCCGCCCTCCAAATCATTGGATTCAGGTTTTCCAATCCCCTCCATGGACACAGGTGTATACAATCAAGCCCCTGGGCATGCAGACTGCTTCTACAAACATTGGTGAAAGAATGGGTCGCTCTCAGGAGCTCAGTGACTCCAAGCGTGGTCCCATGATAGGTTGCCACCTGGGCAATAAGTCCATCCGTGACATTTTCTGGCTACTAAATATTCCACGCTCAACTGTTAGTGGGATTATAACAAAGTGGAAGCAACTGGGAACAACAGCAACTCAGCCACCAAGTGGTAGGCCACGTCACATGACAGGGCGGGGTCAGGGCATGCTGAAGTGCACAGTGCGCAGAAGTCACCAACTGTCTGCAGAGTCAATAGCTAAAGACCTCCAAACTTGGTGTGGCCTTCAGATGAGCCCAACAACAGTGTGTAGAGAGCTTCATGGAATGGGTTTCTATGGCCGAGCAGCTGCATCCAAGCCTTACATCACCAAGTGCAATGCAAAGCGTCAATGCCGTGGTGTAAAGCACACCGCCACTGGACTCTAGAGCAGAGGAGATGTGTTCTCTGGAGTGACCAATAACGCTTCTCTGTCTGGCAATCCGATGAATGTGTCTGGGTTTGGCAGTTGCCAGGAGAACTGTTCTTGACCGACTGCATTGTGCCAAGTGTAAAGTTTGATGGAGGGGGGATTATGGTGTCGGGTTGTCTTTCAGAGGTTGGGCTTGGCCCCCTAGTTCCTATGAAGGGAACTCTTAAGGCGTCAGCATACCAAGACATTTTGGACAATTTCATGCTCCCAACTTTGTGGGAAGAGTTTGGGGATGACCCCTTCCTGTTCCAACATGACTGCGCACCAGTGCACAAAACAAGGTCCATAAAGACATGGAGGAGCCAGTTTGGGGTGGAGGAACTAAGTTATTGATTGGCGCCACTTAAAAAAATAAATAAATAAAAATTCCACTATATATACTGCCATTTGTAAAAGATATAGCTTTATGTTGCAGAATACATATTGGCCTAAATGTATAAAGAAATTTAATTTTTTTTATTGGAAATGTTTTAAAGCAAAAAGTAAAAAAAATACATTTTTTAAATTTTCAGTCTTTTTTCATTTATAGCACAAAAAATAAAAAAAAAACAGTGATAATCAAATACCACCAAAGAACAGCAAAATTTGTGTGAAAAAGTTAGAGCGTCTACAAATGTAATGGTGGCAATCAGCGACTTTTAGCAGGACTGCTGGACTGCATTCTGACACTGGAGGGAACTGACTTGGTGTCACTGACATCCCCAGTGACACCAACATAGTGATCAGTGCGAATAAAAAGCACTGACACTGTACTAATGGCGCTGAGCAGGAAGGGGTTGACATCTGGGGCGATCAAAGTGTTAAATGTGTGCGGTTTCACAGTAGGCTGTGTGAATTCTTTCCACTGTAAGCAGAGCCATACAAAGCAGTGTGCAGGAGCTGACAGGGGAGAAATCTGTGCTGTTTATTCACAGGTCTCTCCCCCATTGGAAATACTCGACGATCACCTGGTGCCGGCGAGTAATCAGTCTTTTTTCATTTATAGCACAAAAAAAAAAAAAAAAAAAACAGTGATGATAAAATACCACCAAAGAACAGCAAAATTTGTGTGAAAAAGTTATAGCGTCTAAAAATGTAATGGTGGCGATCAGCAACTTTTAGCGGGAAGGGGACTGCATTCTGACACTGGAGGGAACTGACTTGGTGTCACTAACATCCCCAGTGACACCAACATAGTGATCAGTGCTAATAAAAAGCACTGACACTGTACTAATGGCGATGGGCAGGAAGGGGTTAACATCTGGGGCGATCAAAGGGTTAACTGTGTGCTGTTTTACAGTATGCTGTGTGTGCTTTACACTGTAAGCAGAGCCATACAATGCAGTGTGCAGGAGCTGACAGGGGAGATATCTTTATTATTATTATTATACAGGATTTATATCGCGCCAACAGTTTGCTCAGCGCTTTACAATATAACGGGAGACAATACAGCAACAATACAGTTCAATACAAGAGGGATAGGAGGGCCCTGATCCTGGGAGCTTACAATCTAGGATCTGTAATAATATGAGGTCCTCCTGCGCACATATGGATCCTCCCTAACCCTAAACTGCTGACACTTGTACCTAAAACCAAGGTGTATGTGATTTAACAAGAATACATAATAGTGCAGCGCTATAAATACAATAAAAATATATAAATAAGTACACACTAAATCTCTAAAATAAAGTGACAGGATCCTACATGGATCTGTAAATGTAAAATAAGTGACAGTGATATCCATATATACAATCAATAAAACGTGAAACATAAATATATTCCTAATCCCCCCTATAATCCACACTTGAGGGATCTCTAAATCACAAATAAATGGTGCAAAAAACTGTGTGTGCATCCCTATATAGGGAAAAAATCCTAAAAAGTGATGTGTATCACACTTAACAACATAGATGGTCCATAATAAAATAAAAATCCAGAACACCCCGCATAAATGCTTAAGAGCAGGGCCCTCAATCCCCTCATGTTTTGCATTGTATTGGTATTGTTCTGTCACATGTTCTGTCCCCCTTTGTAATGTACAGCGCTGAGCGAACTATTGGCCCTTTATAAATACTGTATAATAATAATAATAATAATATACACAAATAAATATAGTCCAAAATTGAAAATATCAAATAGTGCTCCAAACATCAAAATCATGCAGGTGATATTGTGTAATCGTGGTCACATCACAGGTGCAAATCCTCAAGTGGCCAATATGCCCCCCCACCTCCTTACAGTGACCACATCGGCCAGCTCGCTTTTAGGATCACACCACGATCCTCACAGGTAATACTCTTCACAGGTCAATCACCTCACTCGGTGTCATCAATGGTGGCACTTACTCCTGTCTTTAACTAGCTGCCGACCGCAGATAGCCGAATGACGGCTGCACTGCGGCTGGCCCGTTTTGAGTGGACGTCATATGACGTCCTCCCAGAACGCGCTCTCCTGCGCGCCCCAGGGGGCGCGCACCCGGCGATCTCCGTGAACGCTGTGTCCTACGGACACAGCTGATCACGTGATGTGGTAAAAGGCCAATCACAGTGACCTTTTACCACGTGATCAGCGGTGTCCAATGACACGCTGATCAGAGGGAAATGCAAGTGCCGGTTCTCGGCTGCACTTTCCTCACGCTGTCAGATCGTGAGGAAAGTACTGCCGAGAACCGGCAGTTGTCAGAGCGGGGATCGGCACCGATCATCAGGGCACTGATGATCACTTCCCTGATGATCGGTGCCCCGCAGTGCCACCCGCAAGTTCCGCCGACCTGTGCCCAGCAGTGCGCCCACTAGCTCCGCCCACCCGTGCCCAGCAGTGCACCCACCTGTGCCCAGCAGTGCACCCACCTGTGCCACTCTGCAGTGCCACCTACCTGTGCCCAGAAGTGCCACCTACCTGTGCCCAGCAGTGCCACCCACCTGTGCCCACCAGTGCCACCCACCTGTGCCCACCCACCAGTGCTGCCCACCAGTGCCACCCACCAGTGCAGCCCAGCAGTGCTGCCAGTCAGTGCCACCAGTCAGTGCCCAGGGGTTGTGCCAGTCAGTGCTGCCAGTCAGTGCCCAGCAGTGATGCCAGTCAGTGCCGTCTATCAGTACCCATAATCAGTGTCACCTATCAGTGCCGCCTATCAGTGCTGCATATTAGTGCCGCCTATCCGTGACACCTCATTAGTGCTGTCTATCAGTGCCGCCTATCCGTGCCACCTCATTAGTACTGCCTATCAGTGCCCTTTAGTGCTGCCTATCAGTGCCCATCAGTGCCCATCAGTGCTGCCTCATCAACGCACATCAGTGAAGGAGAAAAAATACCTGTTGGAAAAATTTTATAAAAGAAACAAAGAAACTTTTTTTTTTTTTTCAAATTTTTTGCACTTTTTTAATTTATAGCGCAAAAAGTAAAGCGCCCAGTGGCGATTAAATACCACCAAAAGAAAGCTCTATTTGTGAGAAAAATTTCATATGGGTACAATGTTGCATGACCGCGCAATTGTCAATCAAAGTGCGGCAGCGCTGAAAGCTGAAAATTGGCCTGGTAAATAAGGGGGTATAAGTGCCCGGTAGGCAAGTGGTTAAAGACCTCCTCCAGCCACTGGCATCAGCAATACCGCTCACCCTCCACACAGGATCAAAGTAATAAAACAAAAAGATCCTCCATGGTGTAATAACGTTTTAATAAAGCCAAATACTTAAATAGAAATGCCCACTCACATTTAGGTAGTACAATAATCGCCTGTCACCACACACTATGGGTGTACTACATAGGTATAGGGTGCACCAAGATGGTGCCCACGCTGGAAGTGACGTCACCGCGTACCAGAAGTTCCTCATCGCGTATCTACGCTTTACGTCACGCTAAATCACGTGACTTCTTCAGGATATCTGAAGTGTATATAAGCATTTGTGCAGGGTGTTCTGGATATTTATTTTACTATGGACCATTTATGTTGTTAAATGTGATACACATCACTTTTTAGGATTTTATCCCTATATAGGGATGCACACACAGTTTTGCACCATTTATTTGTGATTTAGAGATCCCACAAGTGTGGATTATATGGGGGATTAGGAATATATTTGTTTCACGTTTTAAATGATTGTATATATGGATATCACTGTTACTTAGTTTACATTTACAGATCCATGTAGGATCCTATCACTTTATTGGAGAGATTTAGTGTATACTTATTTATATATTTTTATTGTATTTATAGCGCTGCACTATTATGTATTCTTGATAAATCTAGGATCTGTGTTGCTTATTCACAGGTCTCTCCCCTGCGATCACTGTGTGCCGACGAGTAATCACCAGTCGGGGCTCGGTGATTGATAGCCGAGGCCATGAATGGTGGCGCGGGTAGGGTTCCCCCTACCCAGAACTGCAAAACACGTACTATATATATACGTGATTTTGCCGTCCTGTAGCAGTATTTCTGCTATAGAGCAGTGCGGAAGCTGTTAATAATAATAATAATAATAATAATAATTATTGTAAGCTCGAAAGAGCAGGGCCCTCGATCCCCTCATGTTTTGCATTGTATTGGTATTGTTCTGTCACATGTTCTGTCTCCCTTTGTAATGTACAGCGCTGAGCGAACTATTGGCGCTTTATAAATACTGTATAATAATAATAATAATAATTATTATATAATAATAAAAAAGGTAAATATATAATAATAAGATAAGTATGAAATAATCCAAACCATTAACGAAGCAAAATCTGGTGCAGCTGTGCATGGGAGCCAATCAGCTTCTAACTTCAGCTTGTTCAGTTAAGCTTTGACAATAATGCAGGCCATAGACGTGGGGAAAATCATCCGTTTTTTTTTTGTTAAAAATCGTAAAATCGGTCGTTCAGACGGCTGACGTTGCCACTAATTAAAAAAAAAAGTCGGCGGGTTTTAGTCCCATCTATGGCCGTCAATTAATATCATAGCGGTGTCCCTGCATAGAGACCCTCTATTATATTTGACAGAAGAAATATATTATGCAGAAGAAGAAGAGAAACAACATTGTATGTATTTGTACTGGAATAGAAACATCTGTATCTGAAATGCATACAAATAGATACAATGTTGCAACTTTTTTTCTTCTCTGTCTTCCTCTGCAAAATCTATTTCATCTTCTCCTCTTTTCTTCTATTCTTCTTCTTGATATTCTATTTCTTCTTCTCCTACAAAATCTTTTTCTTTTATTTCTTCTTTTACTTCATAGTCAATTTATTGTCAAATCGGCCAGAAGAACAGCCGATTTGACCATAAATTACCGCGAAAATCGGCCGATCTAACAAATCGTCCCAGGATTTTCCAGCGTGGCCAATTTTCAAAATCTCTTAAAATTAAGAAAAATGGCTGACATTTTTTCTCCACTAACGGTACGAATATCGGTCGATTTTTTTATCGGCTGATAATTCGGCAAGAAAATCAGAAATCTATTGCCTGCATTAGTCCTCATGTAAATTGCGGCTGATAAACTGACGTCCAGGATCTGTTCAGCATTCTTTTCAGCAGCCCCTGAACTCTCCCTAATGTTCTCCTATGTCTCCATGTACACATCGTCATTTACCGTCGTTTACAGGCAGTTGAGTTTACAGTCTTTTTTTGAACGCACCAAACTTGCGTTCAGGAGTAGATTTTACCGGCGTTTCTACCGCCAAACGCTTGTAAGCGTGGTTAACTGCATTTAGAAGTGTTTGCGTTTAGAAGCATTTTTTTAACTGTTCCATGTCCAGATGCTGCCCAGAGCCTTTTTCCATCATCAGAAATGCATGCAAAGCGTTTTCCATGTATTCAAATGGACCCGGTACACCAGCGCAGTCAGTTCTGGGTTTTGCGTGAAGGAAACAAAATGGTAGAACGCGCCGCATTATGCTCATGATGGGATCCATAGTGAATACAACCAGAAAAGACCGGTAATCTCAACACATACTGCTCTCTCTGCTTCTGCTCTCTCTATTCCTCTCAAAATGTCTGAAATAGTAATTTTTTTTACTGTTTTTCAGTGCATTCTGGGCATTTGGGAAGGTCTCCTGAGATTGTCTTTTAAAAATGCTTCTAAACGCAAATGCATATAAACGCGGTATGCAGCTAAACTGACGTTTTTTAACCTACGTTTTCCAGCAGTCAGTTTCCATCGTTCAGAAGAGTTTTCCAAACACCCCGTGTATATGAGCCCTAAAACCTGGAAGCTGATTGGTTTCTATGCAGAGCTGCACCAGATTTTCCTCTCTCCAGTTTTAGTAAATCAACCTCTAAGTGTCAGAGGGCCACAGGTTGGGCACCAGGATTTTGGAGGATATGAAGGGTGTCTTTAGCTTATGGAGCCTCTCATCGTCTGTCTGGAAGTATACATGACGCTAACCATGACGCTAACCATGACATTAACCATGACGCTAACCATGACATTAACCATGACATTAACCATGACATTACCCATGACGCTAACCATGACGCTAACCATGACATTAACCATGACATTAACCATGACATTACCCATGACGCTAACCATGACATTAACCATGACGCTAACCATGACGCTAACCATGACATTAACCATGACGCTAACCATGACATTAACCATGACGCTACCCATGACGCTAACCATGACATTAACCATGACGCTAACCATGACATTAACTATGACGCTAACCATGACGCTAACCATGACGCTAACCATGATGCTAACCATGACATTAACCATGACGCTAACCATGACATTAACCATGACGCTACCCATGACGCTAACCATGACGCTAACCATGATGCTAACTATGACATTAACCATGGCGCTAACCATGATGCTAACCATGACGCTAACCATGACGCTAACCATGACGCTAACCAGGACACTAACCATGACGTTAACCATGACGCTAACCATGGCGCTAACCATGACATTAACCATGACGCTAACCATGACATTAACCATGACGCTAACCATGACATTAACCATGACGCTAACCATGATGCTAACCATGATGCTAACCATGACGCTAACCATGACGCTAACCATGATGCTAACCATGACGCTAACCATGACGTTAACCATGACGCTAACCATGACATTAACCATGACGCTAACCATGACATTAACCATGGCGCTAACCATGACGCTAACCATGACATTAACCATGACGCTAACCATGACATTAACCATGACGCTAACCATGCTTGAGGTTATCCTCACTTTCTTTCCTTTTTTTCTATTTCTTTTGAAACAGACAAAGACAAAAAAGGTGAGTCATTTCTTCTATGGATGTGTCCTCCTATCCTCAGCTGTATTCACATAAAAAAAGGTTAAAGCGGTGTTTGATATAAAAAAGTGAGCTAAATGTTATCCAGTTATAATTTGGATGTATTGTACCTTCATTTTTACCCCAGACTCTATTTTATAGACGGCTTAGGAGGAGTTACAAGCCGAGGCCATTTACATCTCTCACCAAATAAGCTGGCAGCGTGCGGCGTCTTGTCTCTATAGGAGGTTACCTTACCAGGGCGTTATGTCTGTGTAACAAGAGATACAAAGTAACAGTTACACATAAAAAGAAGAAAGAAGATACAAAGTAACAGTTACACATAAAAAGAAGAAAGAAGATACGAAGTAACAGTCACACATAAAAAAGAAGAAAGATGTAAATTGCCTTAGCCTGTAGCTCCTCCTAATCCATGGCCTGACGCATTTCACCCAGGTCACCAGGGATCCTCTATGAATAGCCCCTGTGGGTGGATGAAATGCGTCAGTACTTGACGGAGAAGGTTACGGCTTAGGAGGAGTTACAAGCTGAGGCCATTTATATCTCTCTTCACCAAATGAGCTGGCAGCCTGCAGCGTCTTCTTGTCTCTATAGGAGGTTACCCTGCCAGGGCGTTATGTCTTTGTAACAAGAAATACAAAGTAACAGTTACACATAAAAAGAAGAAAGATGTAAATTGCCTTAGCCTGTAACTCCTCCTAATCCAATGATCTGACGCATTTCACCCAGGCCACCAGGGATCCTTTATGAATAGCCCCAGTGGGTGGATGAAATGCGTCAGTACTTGACGGAGGAGGTTACGGCTTAGGAGGAGTTACAAGCTGAGGCCATTTATATCTCTCTTCACCAAATGAGCTGGCAGCGTGCGGCGTCTTCTTGTCTCTATAGGAGGTTACCTTGCCAGGGCGTTATGTCTTTGTAACAAGAGACACAAAGTAACAGTAACACATAAAAAGAAGAAAGATGTAAATTGCCTTAGCCTGTAACTCCTCCTAATCCAATGGGCTGACGCATTTTGCCCAGGTCACCAGGGATCCTCTATGAATAGCCCCTGTGGGTGGATGAAATGCCTCAGTACTTGATGGAGGAGGTTACGGCTTAGGAGGAGTTACAAGCTGAGGCCATATACATCTCTCTTCACCAAATGAGCTGGCAGAGTGCGGCATCTTCTTGTCTCTATAGGAGGTTACCTTGCCAGGGCGTTATGTCTTTGTAACAAGAGATACAAAGTAACAGTCACACATAAAAAGAAGAAAGATGTAAATTGCCTTAGCCTGTAACTCCTCCTAATCCATGGACTGACGCATTTCACCCAGACCACCAGGGATCCTCTATGAATAGCCCCAGTGGGTGGATGAAATGCGTCAGTACCTGACGGAGAAGGTTACGGCTTAGGAGGAGTTACAAGCTGAGGCCATATACAACTCTCACCAAATAAGCTGGCAGGGTGTGGCGTCTTCTTGTCTCTATAGGAGGTTACCTTACCAGGGCGTTATGGCTTTGTAACAAAACATACAAAGTAACAGTTACATAGTTAGTCTGGCTGAAAAAAGACAAAAGTCCATCCAGTTCAACCATAGAAGGAAAAAAATAAGTTATAATCCTACACCCACAGTTGATCCAGAGGAAGGAAAAAAAAAACCCCAGCAAAGCATAATCCAATGTTCTGGAGAACGTTAGAGGGGAGTAGCAGATAATCATATAATGTGCTGTTTGTTTACATTTTCTTAGCATGTGATTGGGTATTCTTAGCAAAGGGAAGCTTCACCTCATTTACTAAGCTCTGGAGCAACTGCATTTGTAAAGTGCACAGTCTAATTGCTTTTAGTAAATCAACCCCTATGAACAAAAGCAAACAAGGGCGCACTATCATCGTGCATTACCGTGGTACACCACGTGTTTATTATGAAACAAAATAGATATATGTTCACAAACCAAAGGAGAATAAAAGCAGAATAAGTAGTCCGCAATGGCAGTCAATATAACGCTGTGCCCTAATTGGGATAAGTTGACGCGTTTCGGGGACGAACCCCCTTCTTCAGAGATTATTCTCCTTTGGTTTGTGAGTATATATCTTTTTGATTTCATAATAAATATGTGGTGTACCACGGTAATGGACGATGAGAGTGAGCCCTTGTTTGCTTTTGTTCATCAGTATCCAGATTTCCCGATCTTTGAAGGGCTGAACCTCCCCGTTTGGCATTCTGAATTCCTTCTAGTCTGCATGAAGATTTGAGTGCTGGTTTTGTTTGTTTGTTTTTGGATTAAATCAGCCCCTATGTGACACAGAGGGGTTGATTTACTAAAAGGCAAATGGACTGCAAAGTGCAGTTGCTCAAGAGCTCAATAAATGGGTAGAAAGTCTACTGACTTCCATCATCCAATCCAATTTTTGTTTTTCATTTTTGGGTATTGCTTGTAAAACACAGCTTTCCCTCCTTTACTAAGCTCTGGAGCAACTGCACTTTGCAAAGTGCACAGTCTATTTGCCTTCAGTAAATCAACTCCATTGGCTATTGAGTTGAGTTCAGGGGCTTTGGCAAAACAAATGCCAAAAGCTCCTTAACTCATGTTAAGGAGCAGCAGTGTACACGTGGCCTAATTTGTTCTTTCTCTCAGCAAGTTCCAAAGTATAGAGGATAACTAAGCATAAAAACAAAAAAAAAGAAACGGATGGCAAAGAAAAAAATAAGGTAGTGTGAAAGAAATAAACCAAAACCATTAACTAATAGAATTCTCTCTAAAGAATATTTTTCATTCATTGGCTTGAGTAAGCTTCAAAACAGACCACTGTTTGCAGAGGCCCTGAAGGCCAGAAAGTGTCAAAGGGTCACAGGTTGGACTTTTGCAGATATAAAAGATACTTGCAGCCACATTTAGCTGTGGCTTTCCTCCTTACCTGTCAGTTGGGAGGTACTGTACATATGATGCTAGCCATGCCTTGAGGAGCACCACTTTGAAGAACATTCAAATATGAACGTTATTAGGCTAAGAACATTCAACCAACAAGGGGACATAATAGGAGGGAGACTTCTGCATTGGTGCAGTGGTTCCCTCGGGGCTGAACAGTAATTATCAAGGGGTCAGAGGTGGGGCTCCAGGGTTTGGAGGATATGAAAAGGTAGTTGGAGGCACCATTACCTCTGGCTTCTCTCTGCATCTGTCAGCTGAGATATACACATGACACTAACAATGCTTGGAGCTCTCCTAAATCCATCCTCACTTTGTTCCCTTTTCTTCTACTTCACTAGATGATAAACCAAAAGGTAAGTCATTTCTTTATATGGATGTATCATTCTGTGATCAGCAGCATTAAAATACATGAAAACACAATGTAATAGTAGTGTTTTATATAAAAAAGTAAGCTAAATGTCATGCAGTTATAATTTTAATATATTAAATAGTGTATGTAAACCCAGAATCCATTTTTCAGTATGTTTAGTACCATGCCTCAGTGTGTACAGTTTTCTTAAAGTGCTTGTAAACCCTTCCATATACCCAGTGAATTGACTGGCCTGAGATGATACACAGAGATGAAACAAATCCTCCTACATACATACATAGTTCAGGAGTGCGCTACGTACAAAGTGCAGAGTTGAGGAGTGCACTACGTAAGGAGTGCAGAGTGGAGGAGTGTGCTGCGTACAGAGTGCAGAGTTGAGTGCGCTACATACAAAGTGCAGAGTTGAGGAGTGCGCTGCATACAGAGTGCAGGGCTGAGGAGTGCGCTACATACAGAGTGCAGGGCTGAGGAGTGCGCTGCATCTGTCAGCTGAGATATACACATGACACTAACAATGCTTGGAGCTCTCCTAAATCCATCCTCACTTTGTTCCCTTTTTTTCTACTTCATTAGATGATGAACCAAAAGGTAAGTCATTTCTTTATATGGATGTATCATTCTGTGATCAGCAGCATTAAAATACATGAAACCAAAATGTAATAGTAGTGTTTTATATTAAAAAAAAGTGCGCTACATACAAAGTGCAGAGTTGAGGAGTGCGCTGCATACAGAGTGCAGGGCTGAGGAGTGCGCTACATACAGAGTGCAGGCTTGAGGAGTGTGCTACGTACAGAGTGCAGAGAAGAGGAGTGTGCTACATCCAGAGTGCAGGATTGAGGATTGCGCTATGTACAGAGTGCAGGATTGAGGATTGCACTATGTACAGAGTTCAGAGTTGAAGAGTGTGCAATGTACAGAGTTGATGCGCAGAGTGCAGGGTTGATTGCGCTACATAAAGAATGCAGGGTTGAGGAGTGTACTACGTACAGAGTGCAGGCTTGAGGAGTGCGCTACGTACAGATTGCTGGGTTGAGAAGTGCTTATGTACAGAGTGCAGGGCTGAGGAATGCGTTACATACAGAGTGCAGGGTTGATGAGTGCGCTACTTGCAGAGTTGAGGAGTGCACTACATATAGAGTTCAGAGTTGAGAAGTGCCCTACAAACAGTGCAGGGTTGAGGAGAGCGCTACGTACAAAGTGCAGAGTTGAGGAGTGCGCTGCATACAGAGTGCAGGGTTGAGGAGTGTGCTACATACAAAGTGCAGGGTTGAGGAGTGCACTACCTACCGAGTGTAGAGTTGAGAAATGCGCTACGTACAGAGTGCAGGGTTGAGGAGTGCAATACATACTGAGTGCAGGGTTGAGAAATGCACTGCAAACAGAGTGCAGGGTTGAGGAGTGCTCTACTTACAAAGTTAAGGAGTGCGCTACGTACAGAGAGCAGGGTTGAGGAGTGTGCTATGTACAGAGTGCAGGATTGAGGAGTGTGCTACGTACAGCATGTAGGGTTGAGGATTGCACTACATGCAGAATGCAGGGTTGAGGAGTACACTATATACAGAGTGAAGGGTTCAGGAGTGCACTACGTACAGAATTCAGAGTTGAGGAGTGCACTACGTACAGAGTGCAGGGTTGATTGTTCTACATACCGAGTGCAGAGTTGAGGAGTGCGCAATGTACAGAATGCAGAGTTGAGGAGTGTGCTACGTACAGAGTGCAGAGTTGATTGTTCTACATACCGAGTGCAGAGTTGAGGAGTGTGCTACGTACAGAGTGCAGAGTTGAAGAGTGCGCTGCATACAGAGTGCAGGGCTGAGGAGTGGGCTACATACAGAATGCAGGGTTGAAGAATGCACTACGTACAAAGTGCAGGCTTGAGTGAGCTACGTACAGAGTGCAGAGTTGAGGAGTTCTTTACTTACAGAGTGTAGAGATGAGGAGTGCGCCACGTGCAGAGTGCAGGGTTGAGGAGTGCGTTACATTTCAGCTTTGTGTGCTTTGGAATGGCATAACAAGGCACTCAGGTGTTAAGGAGGGCTTAGGCGTGGTTCACACTATGTTGCACAGAAACAATTGCTTACACCTTCTTCCATGTCACACGAAAGTGAGTTGCACAGCTGTTAGTGGACCCTATATAGAATAATGAGATTCTGTCTGTCCTCAAATTTATGCCCCCCCCCCAGTACAAAGCTTTCCTCTCCTCTCTGTCAGTACACAACGCTCCTTTCCCACCATGAAATGAATTTCAGTAGGAGATCAGGCTGCTGGCTCTGTCTTCTGGAGATACGGCGGGTGCGAGGCTAGAGCTGTGTGCAAACTCCGCCCCCATGACCCGCCCCCTCCTCTGTTGTCTATGCAGGGATCTGAGTGTGCTGCCGGGAGAGTATCATCACTGTCACTGATAAAACATAGAAGCCGGGCTCCCGTGTTTATAAGTGACAGTAGTGAGCGGCAATGCAAGGGGCCAGCGCCAGAGACCTGTTACTACTGTATAATGTACTTGAAGCTGCCATTTGTTCGGGCCCCCCTGTTAAAGTCATGGTCCCGGACCCCATAAAGGAGGCCCGGAGGTACCCCCTTGTCAGCGGCCCTGCTTGCAGGCACCTTTAGCTATGACTTTCCTTCTCACCTGTCAGCTGGGCAGTACATATGATGCTAGCCATGCCTTGAGGTGTCATAAAGCCATCATCACTTTGAAGAACATTCGAACATGAGAGTTATTAGGCTAAGAACATTCAACCAGCAAGGGGACATAATAGGAGGGAGACTTCTGCATTGGTGCAGTGGTGCCCTGGAGGCTGAATAGTAATTATCAAGGGGTCAGAGGTGGGGCTCCAGGGGTTTGGAGGATATGAAAAGGTAGTTGGAGGCACCATTACCTGTGGCTTCTCTCTGCATCTGTCAGCTGAGATATACACATGACACTAACAATGCTTGGAGCTCTCCTAAATCCATCCTCACTTTGTTCCCTTTTTTTCTACTTCATTAGATGATGAACCAAAAGGTAAGTCATTTCTTTATATGGATGTATCATTCTGTGATCAGCAGCATTAAAATACATGAAACCAAAATGTAATAGTAGTGTTTTATATTAAAAAAAAGTAAACTAAATGTCATGCAGTTATAATTTGAATATATTTTATAGTGTATGTAAACCCAGAATCCATGTTCAATATGTTTAGCACCATGCCTCAGTGTGTACAGTTTTCTTAACGTGCTTGTAAACCCTTCCATATATCTAGTGAATTGACTGGCCTGAGATGATACACAGAGATGAAACAAATCCTCCTACATACATACATAGTTCAGGAGTGCGCTACATACAGAGTGCAGGGTTGAGGAGTGTGCTACATACAGAGTGCAGGGTTGAGGAGTGTGCTACATACAGAGTGCAGGGTTGAGGAGTGCATTACATACAGAGTTGAGGAGTGTGCATCGTGCAGAGTGCAGGGTTAAGGAATGCACTACGTACATTAGACAGGTTTAAATAATGCAATATCCCATTGGAAATCCTCTGCTGGCCTCTGAGTCATACACCTGCCGTCTATCGTGTTGTGCGGCTCCTCTCCGAGTGATGACGTAGCCCCTCCCCTACGCGTTACGCCTCCAATCACGTGGCTTCATCAGGGGGTTGTGATAGGTCAATCACTCATCCATTGCCAGCTTATATATATCCGGTCCTCCATTTTCCTGTAGATGTACTGGAGGCGGCCATGTTTTTGGGGTCAATTGGAAGCACAAACTCTCCTTCCTTTTGACACATTTGTTTCAATTACTACGCTACTATCTTGGAAAGATACTATGCATATGACTCATCGGACTGCCTGGATTTAAACAACCTCTTCTTTTACTATGCATTACAATCTTTTTAATAATACATATAACGATTTAAAATAAGTGTGCCAATTAAAAAATGGCATAAATAACAAATAATGATACCATTAAACAAATAATAATTATATAAAATCAACAAATAATTTAATTAAAAAATAATATAAAAAATTAATATTAAAAAAAATAATTTAATAAAATTTAGAAAAGCGGGACACTTAATGGAGAAAAAGATTAATACATGGTGGGATATTATACCATGGAGAAATATATAAAAGAGAAACTAATACCCAGAAAATTGAGATGGGATTTACCCATTGCTGATGGTTTAACAGAAGAGGAAGATAAAATTGAGTGGTACAACTTTTTTAGTGAGAAAAGCCTAGAATTACTGGTATTTCTCACAAAAAGAAAACAGAGAAAAATGAGGAAGATTGAATTGAATTTAAAAGAGCAAGTAGAAAAAATAGAAACATTCAAAGATCATTCTGAATTTGGTAAATACATGAATGAATTAAATAGGAATGTAAAAAATAAAGATCAAGAAAATAAAAACAAAAAGAAAAATAAATATCAAAGAGTAATACAAGATTACAGTTTGAAACAGGTGTAAAACCAATAATACAGGGATTTCATCCACAGAAAATACACCAATCAAACATATGGTGAATAATGAGTCTATAGTGAAAAAATCGATAGGATTTGTAACACCTAAAAATTTGATCCCAAATAAAAAAACACCAATACACAAAAAAGAGATGGGACCACCTCAATATGGTAATAATCGAGAAAATTGGAGACAGGACAACCAATATCAATACCAAAATAGAGAATCATATAGATTCCCTCACCCAGGGTTTAGACCATACTATAATCAAGGGTATAGAGGCACTAATTACAGAAAACCATATGGTTATCCACCGAGAAACACACAAGGACACAGACCGAATTACCAAAGATCTCCAGGATATAAGCCACAAGGCTATCCTAAACCGAATAACTATATGTATAATGTTCCTACTTACAATAGTTATTCACCATTGGAGCAACAATATCAGGAAAATCCCATTCCTAACCCTTTTTAGGGTGGGATCACATTCCCACACACATTACAGAAAGATTAGAAAAAGGGGAAAATGAGGAGGAAGAAACAGGAAACAAGAAAAGGAGAAGAGATCCATAGGTGAAGGCATATATAACTTAAGTGAAATCCCACTCACTAAAGAGGAAATAAAAGTATTGGATAGAGGTCTACAGTTTGCACCTAGTAATAAATTAAATAAATTTGAAACATACGTCAGTGTACAAAAATTGGTGAGAAATTTAAATTTAAAAAAGTATTTCTTTCAGAACCCTATTAAAGTAAGTAGTCAGAATGTGAATGCCATCCAACATAGTACGTTAAAGAATAAATCCTTGTTCAATTCAAAAAATCAAGATAACACCTATATTAATATTTTTAAAAAATTAGTAATAGAAGAAATTGAAACATTGAAAATTAAAACATACAAGGGAGAACCGGATATTAATAAAGGAATTAAGTCCCTAAAAAAGAGAAAAAATTTGGTTGTGAGACCAGCCGATAAAGGGGGAGGAATAGTTATATTATCTAAGGATGCATATGAATTGTCCATGAGAAAAATGTTAGAACCTAATGAAACATATAGTAAATTAAATAATAACCCTATAAGATCGTATAAAAGAGAACTTAATAAATGAATTGAATATGGAAAGAAAAAGGGTATTGTAGATGAGAAAGAAGCCAAATATTTGGTGCCGTCGGTTAATAAAACACCAATAATATACTCCATACCAAAAATACACAAGGATATACAAAATTCCCCAATGAGACCGATCATTAACGGTATAGATGGATTAACATCCAGAATTGGACAATATATCGATCAATTTCTCCAACCTCTGGTAGAAAAAACTAGAGCTTACATCAAAGATACCACACATGTGATTAATACTATACAATCATTAGAAAAAAGTGATAAAAAAGTGATGAGTACAGCTGATGTCTCCTCATTGTATACAATTATAGATCACACAGGAGCAGTAGAGGCGGCAATTTGGGCTTTACATAAATATTCAACTCTCCCTAAAAAACAACAGAAATATCTTATTAAATATATCAAGTTTTGTCTTAATCACAACTATTTTTGGTACAAAGGAGAATATTATTTGCAGGTGAGAGGTGTAGCGATGGGAGCTCGCTTTGCACCCAGCATCGCAAATTTATACATGGCTATGTGGGAGGAGGAGGTAATATTTAATAATATGAATCAGAACATTGCCATGTATGGCAGATTCATTGATGATATCATATTATTTTGGAAAGGAGAAGAATCATCATTGATTAATTATTATCATAATTTAAATGAAAATACTAAAAATATCACATTAAGCTGGAACATCAGCAATAGAGAGATAAACTTTTTAGATCTTAAATTAATAAACACAGGTGTGGATATAATTACTAAAAATGATTTTAACCTCCCTGGCGGTATGATTATTTCAGATTTTTGGTGCTGAAAGCGGTACCTTTTTTTGCATGGAAATATGTATTTTTTTAATTGTAGGCCTGTAATTTTTAGGAAAAACTCACTGAAATCTGTCCGAACAAGAGTCTAGTAAACATCCCGGGTATGATAAAATTTGAAACACAAAATCATAAATTATAATTTAATAAATAATCATAAAAATAATATAAAAATAATAAAAAATTTAATTCAATAATATAATCAAACCAAAAACACTGAAATGTGAAATATAGCGCCAAGTTCGCACATCACTGAGCTCAGTCGCAGAATCGTTTTCAGTGT
Source organism: Staurois parvus (assembly GCF_062004578.1). NCBI lineage: Eukaryota > Metazoa > Chordata > Amphibia > Anura > Ranidae > Staurois > Staurois parvus. The sequence goes on along the minus strand of NW_028317980.1, from coordinate 409,925 downwards.
CTGATGACGAATTTCCCCACGAATCATTATCACTCAATTCTGCAAGTGGTTCTGATTTACTATCGCTGTTCTCTAGCCGGTCTAAAACCGCTTTTGACGTAAAGGGACACTTTTTGGACACCATGGACATTTCTCAGTTTCCAGGCAGAAAGAACAGACAAAATGCAGGCAGGGCGCCGGACAAAGCACTCAGGACAAAATGTATGTGAAATTGGTTGAGACAGCAATGTTTTACTATGAAAAATGTAAAAAAAAAAATGACATTTTTTAAAATTTTTAAATTTTCCGCCGCCGGCGGCGCCCGTACGTCCCGACGTCACAGGGACAGGACACGACACAGAAGCCGGATGCCGGCATCGGCTGAAGGAGATGGCTGGGGACGCTGCAGGGGACACATCGCGGGAGCGCAGGGTAAGGTAAGTGAAGCACAAATGCCGGAGCAGTGCCGCATGGTATTACCGAGTGTAGCTCGGGGTTACCGCTCTCGGTACTGAAATGTTACCCCGAGCTACACTCGGGAATACCGCTAAGGAGGTTAAGAAGACTGATCGAAATTCATACATCCCTGTTAATAGCTGTCACTACAAACCGTGGATCAAAAATATCCCAAGGGGACAGTTTCTCCGACTAAGACGTAATTGTACCAATGTTAAGGATTATAGAGAACAAAGTGAAATATTGATCCAGAGGTTTGTAGATAAAGGTTATAAGAAAGAAATAATACAGGAAGAAAGTAGGAAAATAGAGGTGGTAGATAGAAACATGTTGTTAGAAAAAAAGAAACAACAAAAAGTAGGAGAACAGGAGACAGCCATGATATTACCCTACAATAGACAATACAGAGACTTACAAAAAATTATAACTAAGCATTGGGGTATATTGAAATTGGATAAAGTTTTGAGAACTATCATTAAAGATAAACCTAGGTTCATTTTTAAAAAGGCACCAAATATTAGAGATCAGATTGTAAAAAATGTATTAGAACCCCCAAGGCCACTCACGAATACTCTAAGTTTCTTCAATGGGACAGGATTTTACAGACGTGGTCAAAGTTATAGCTGTAGAAGAACTCATGCAAGCCCAAGATGTAGAAATAAATGTATCAATCCCTTAAATGGTAAACAGTATGAAATAGACCAATTTATTACGTGTAGTACTAAAGGCGTAGTATACGCCTTAAAATGTCCGTGTAATCAATTATATATAGGACGCACTAAGAGGAGTCTTAAAGAGCGTATGAAAGAACACATACACAATATTAGTATAGGCTATAAATACCATCATTTACCGCTACATTTTAAATCACATCACCATCAAGAAGTAGAGAAAATAGAATTTTGGGGTTTAGTCAAACACAATCCACACTGGAGAGGTGACAATTTAGTCCGTGAAATAAGTAAAAAAGAATCATTTTGGATTTAGGAAGTTTAGCACCAGATGGTTTGAACAAGGATTTTGATTTATCCTGCTTTATCAGTGACATTTAGGTTTGGATAATACGTACATATATGATAGGATGGTATATTTTTTGGTTTTAAGTATGTAGAACATGTGAGTGGGGGAGAGTACTTTTTACATTCGGTATGAATTTAAAACAGGTGCAGACCTGTATATTGAGTGTGAGGGATTCTTTCTGCATCATTTAAAATGTTTATTTTAATAAATATTTTTAATTTTTTTTTTTTATTAAATTATTTTTTTTTATTATTAAATTATTTTTTTTTATTAAATTATTTTTTAATTAAATTATTTGTTGATTTTATATAATTATTATTTGTTTAATGGTATCATTATTTGTTATTTATGCCATTTTTTAATTGGCACACTTATTTTAAATCGTTATATGTATTATTAAAAAGATTGTAATGCATAGTAAAAGAAGAGGTTGTTTAAATCCAGGCAGTCCGATGAGTCATATGCATAGTATCTTTCCGAGATAGTAGCTTAGTATTTGAAACAAATGTGTCAAAAGGAAGGAGAGTTTGTGCTTCCAATTGACCCCAAAAACATGGCCGCCTCCAGTACATCTACGGGAAAATGAAGGACGGGATATATATAAGCTGGCAATGGATGAGTGATTGACCTATCACAGCCCCCTGATGAAGCGACGTAATTGGAGGCGTAACGCGTAGGGGAGGGGCTACGTCATCACTCGGAGAGGAGCCGCACAACACGATAGACGGCAGGTGTATGACTCAGAGGCCAGTAGAGGATTTCCAATGGGATATTGCATTATTTAAACCTGTCTAATGTGAGTTTATTACTTGGATGGTGGGAATAAAAAGTTTTAAAAGGTAAAGCACTATGTCCTCTATTTCTTCCTGCATGCGGAGTAACACAAGGAGAGGATAATTAGGAGGTCTGGGATAACAAAAGGAGTGTGTAATCCCTGAGGGGATAATCAGCCACCAGAGGATACATCCATTACTCCTAAAGGAAGGATCTCCCAATTTTACCAGCAAAAGTATATGTCCAGCAGGTTCCAGGGAAAGTGAACCGAAAGCGTGTATAGCCTAATTGCAGGCCTCAAAGGAGGTGAGCGCACATCTTCACTATTTGAAGGATTCACAAAAGTCACAAATTGAAGAACAACAAGCACCAAGTCACTATAAATAAACAATTGTTTATTCAATGGGACTATTATTTTGATGATATTTGGATTCATACTAATCACTACTAATTATTTATGAGCATTTGGTTATTTTTATTTATGGGGGATCATCTAAATGCGTTTTAGTTGAGGGCTATTAGTTGGTTTACTATTTTTATTATATTAAATGAGGGTATTATGTATATAAATGAAATTGAGGGTATTAGTAAGTACATCATGTCACTAATAGATGATTTATGAGCACTTGGTAAAATATTTTTTTAGAGGAGTATTTTATGTGGAATTATTTTGATATTTATTTGGAGGAGATTGATTAGTTGAAACTATCTATTTAAATATTTTTTGGTATTTATACACTTTTATTAGTTATTTGTATCATAATTTGAATTAATTTAATGGTAATAATTTAATTATTATTTATTGAGAAGTATTTAGGAGCGCAACATATATTTGTAGATATTTCCAACACAGTTGTAGTTATGTGTTTCATGTTTGCGATCCTCTAGTAATTATCACACCTGTGGCTCGCAAGTCACTCTGATTCATCTATAAAGGGTTAAGGAATGCACTACATATAGAGTGCAGAATTGAGGAGTGCGCTTCGTACAGAGTACAGAGTTGAGGAGCGCACTACAGAGTGCAGAGTTGAGGAGTGCGCTAAGAACAGAGTGCAGGGTTGAGGAGTGCGCTAAGTACAGAGTGCAGGGTTGAGGAGTGCGCTACAGAGTGCAGGGTTGAGGAGTGCGCTAAGTACAGAGTGCAGAGTTGAGGAGTGCGCTGCTTACAGAGTGCAGAGTTGAGGAGTGCGCTGCTTACAGAGTGCAGGGTATTGTAACTGTGTCACTTTTCTGCTTTGTGTGTTTTGGAATGACATAAGAAGGTACTCGGGAGTTAAGGAGGGCTTAGGCATGGTTCACTCTACTGCATTATGTACTTAAAGCTGGCGGCTAACCGGGCCCTCTGTCAAAGTGAACAGCCTAGGCCCCCTACCGGAGGCCCGGAGGTACCCCCTTGTTGGCGGCCCTGCTTGCAGGCACCTTTAGCTGTGGCTTTCCTCCTCACCTGTCAGCTGGGCAGTACATATGATGCTAGCCATGCCTTGAGGTGTCATAAAGCCATCATCACTTTGAAGAACATTCGAACATGAGAGTTATTAGGCTAAGAACATTCAACCAGCAAGGGGACATAATAGGAGGGAGACTTCCGCACTGGTTCAGTATTGCCCTGGGGGCTGAACAGTAATTATCAAGGGGTCAGAAGTGGGGCTCCAGGGGTTTGGAGGATATGAAAAGGTAGTTGGAGGAACCATTACCTGTGTCTTCTCTCTGCATCTGTCAGTTGAGATATACACATGACACTAACAATGCTTGGAGCTCTCCTAAATCCATCCTCACTTTGTTCCCTTTTTATCTTCTTCACTAGATGAGAAACCAAAAGGTAAGTCATTTCTTTATATGGATGTATCATTCTGTGATCAGTAACATTAAAATACATGAAAACAAAATGTAATAGTAGTGTTTTATATAAAAAAAGTAAACTAAATGTCATGCAGTTATAATTTGAATACATTTTATAGTGTATGTAATCCCAGAATTCATTTTTCAGTATGTTTAGCACCATGCCTCAGTGTGTACAGTTTTTTTTAAAGTGCTTGTAAACCCTTCTATATATCCAGTGAATTGACTGGCCTGAGATGATACACAGAGATGAAACAAATCCTCCTACATACATACATAGTTCAGGAGTGCGCTACGTACAGAGTGCAGGGTTGAGGAGTGCATTACGTACAGAATGCAGAGTGTAGGATTGCGCTACATACAGAGTACAGGGTTGAGGAGTGCGCTACATTCAGAGTGCAGTGTTGAGAAGTACGCTACATATAAAGTGCATGGTTGAGGAATACATTACGTACAGAGGGCAGAGTGGAGGAGTGCGCTGCGTACAGAGTGCAGGGTTGAGGAGTGTGCATCGTGCAGAGTGCAGGGTTGAGGAGTGTGCTAAGTACAGAGTGCAAAGATGAGGAGTGCACCATATACAGAGTGAGGAGTGGAAGAGTGTGCTGCGTGCAGACTTGCGGAGTGCGCTGCGTACGGAGTGTAGGGCTAAGGATTGCGCTATGTGCAGAGTGCAGGGCTGAGGAGTGCGCTACCTACAGAGTGCAGAGTTGAGGAGTGCGCTGCATAAAGAGTGCAGGATTAAGGAGTGCGCTACATACAGAATGCAGGATTAAGGAGTGCGCTACATGCAGAGTGCAGAGTTGAGGAGTGCGCTTTGTACAGAGTGTAGGGCTGAGGAGTGCGTTACATTCAGAGTTCAGGATTCAGAAGTGCGTTACATTTCAGCTTTGTGTGCTTTAGAAAGGCATAACAAGGCACTCAGGTGTTAAGGAGGGCTTAGGCGTGGTTCACACTATGTTGCACAGAAACAATTGCTTACACCTTCTTCCATGTCACACGAAAGTGAGTTGCACAGCTGTTAGTGGACCCTATATAGAATAATGAGATTCCACCTGTCCTCAAATTTCTGCCCCCCCCCCCCCCAGTACAAAGCTTTTCTCTCCTCCCTGTCAGTACACAGCGCTCCTTTCCCCCCAGAAGAGACTTACAGTAGGAGATCAGGCTGTTGGCGTTGGCTTCTGGAAATACGGTGGGCGGGAGGCTAGAGCTGTGTGCATACTCCGCCCCCATGACCCGCCCCCTCCTCTGTTGTCTATGCAGGGATTTGAGTGTGCTGCCGGGAGAGTATCATCACTGTCACTGATAAAACATAGAAGCCGGGCTCCCGTGTTTATAAGTGACAGTATTGAGCGGCAATGCAAGGGGCCAGTGCCGGAGACCTGTTACTACTGCATTATGTACTTGAAGCTGCCGGCTGTCTGAGCCCCCCCTGTCAAAGTCATGGGCCCGGACCCCATACAGGAGGCCCGGAGGTACCCCCTTGTCAGCGGCCCTGCTTGCAGGCACCTTTAGCAGCGACTTTCTTCCCCTCCTGTCAGCTGGGCAGTATATATGATGCTTGCCATGCCTTAAGGTGTCATAAAGCCATCATCACTTTGAAGAACATTCAAACATGAGAGTTATTAGGCTAAGAACATTCAACCAACAAGGGGACATAATAGGAGGGAGACTTCTGCATTGGTGCAGTGGTTCTTTTGGGGCTGAAGAGTAATTATCAAGGGGTCAGAGGTTGGGCTCCAGGGGTTTAGAGGATATAAAAAGGTAGTTGGAGGCACCATTACCTGTGTCTTCTCTCTGCATCTGTCAGCTGAGATATACACATGACACTAACAATGCTTGGAGCTCTCCTAAATCCATCCTCACTTTGTTCCCTTTTTTTCTACTTCAATAGATGAGAAACCAAAAGGTAAGTCATTTCTTTATATGGATGTATCATTCTATGATCAGCAGCATTAAAATACATGAAAACAGAATGTAATAGTTGTGTTTTATATAAAAAAAAGTAAACTAAATGTCATGCAGTTATAATTTGAATATATTTTATAGTGTATGTAAACCCAGAATCCATGTTCAGTATGTTTAGCACCATGCCTCAGTGTGTACAGTTTTCTTAACGTGCTTGTAAACCCTTCCATATATCCAGTGAATTGACTGGCCTGAGATGATACACAGAGATGAAACAAATCCTCCTACATACATACATAGTTCAGGAGTGCGCTATGTACAGAGTGCAGAGATGAGGAGTGCGCTAAGTACAGAGTGCAGAGTTGAGGAGCGCACTACAGAGTGCAGGGTTGAGGAGTGCGCTAAGTACAGAGTGCAGGGTTGAGGAGTGCGCTAAGTACAGAGTGCAGGGTTGAGGAGTGCGCTGTGTACAGAGTGCAGGGTTGTGGAGTGCGCTGCTTACAGAGTGCAGGGTATTGTAACTGTGTCACTTTTCTGCTTTGTGTGTTTTGGAATGACATAAGAAGGTACTCGGGAGTTAAGGAGGGCTTAGGCATGGTTCACTCTACTGCATTATATACTTAAAGCTGGCGGCTAACCGGGCCCTCTGTCAAAGTGAACAGCCTAGGCCCCCTACCGGAGGCCCAGAGGTACCCCCTTGTTGGTGGCCCTGCTTGCAGGCACCTTTAGCTGTGGCTTTCCTCCTCAACTGCCAGCTGGGCAGTACATATGATGCTAGCCATGCCTTGAGGTGTCATAAAGCCATCATCACTTTGAAGAACATTCAAATATGAGAGTTATTAGGCTAAGAACATTCAACCAGCAAGGGGACATAATAGGAGGGAGACTTCCGCACAGGTTCAGTGGTTCCCTTGGGGCTGAACAGTAATTATCAAGGGGTCAGAAGTGGGGCTCCAGGGGTTTGGAGGATATGAAAAGGTAGTTGGAGGCACCATTACCTCTGGCTTCTCTCTGCATCTGTCAGTTGAGATATACACATGACACTAACAATGCTTGGAGCTCTCCTAAATCCATCCTCACTTTGATCCCTTTTTTTCTTTTTCACTAGATGAGAAACCAAAAGGTAAGTCATTTCTTTATATGGATGTATCATTCTGTGATCAGCAGCATTAAAATACATGAAAACAAAATGTAATAGTAGTGTATTATATTAAAAAAAGTAAACTAAATGTCATGCAGTTATAATTTGAATATATTTTATAGTTTATGTAAACCCAGAATTAATTTTTCAGTATGTTTAACACCATGCCTCAGTGTGTACAGTTTTCTTAACGTGCTTGTAAACCCTTCCATATATCCAGTGAATTGACTGGCCTGAGATGATACACAGAGATGAAACAAATCCTCCTACATACATGCAAAGTTCAGGAGTGCGCTGCGTACAGAGTGCAGAGATGAGGAGTGTGCTACATACAGAGTGCAGTGTTGAGGAGTGCGCTACGTACAGAATGTAGGGTTGAGGAGTGCACTATGTACAGAGTTGTGGAGTGCGCATCGTACAAAGTGCAGGGATAAGGAGTGCACTACGTACAGAGAGCCGAGTTGAGGAGTGGGCTACATGCAGCGTTTAGGGGTGCTCTACATACAGAGTGCAGGGTTGAGGATTGTACCACATAAAGAGTGCATGTTACAGAAGTGTGTTACATTCAGAGTGTAGTGTATTGCAACTGTGTCACATTTCATCTTTGTGTGCTTTGGAATGGCATAACAAGGCACTCAGGTGTTAAGGAGGGCTTAGGCGTGGTTCACACTATGTTGCACAGAAACAATTGCTTACACCTTCTTCCATGTCACACGAAAGTGAGTTGCACAGCTGTTAGTGGACCCTATATAGAATAATGAGATTCCGCCTGTCCTCAAATTTCTGCCCCCCCCCCCACACACACACACACAAAGCTTTCCTCTCCTCCCTATCAGTACACAGCGCTCCCCCCCCCCCCCCCCCCGGAAATGACTTACAGTAGGAGATCAGGATGTTGGCGCTGGCTTCTGGAGATACGGCGGGTGAGAGGCTAGAGCTGTGTGCATACTCCGCCCCCATGACCCGCCCCCTCCTCTGTTGTCTATGCAGGGATCTGAGTGTGCTGCCGGGAGAGTATCATCACTGTCACTGATAAAACATAGAAGCCGGGCTCCCGTGTTTATAAGTGACAGTATTGAGCGGCAATGCAAGGGGCCAGCGCCGGAGACCTGTTACTACTGTATCATGTACTTGAAGCTGCTGGCTGTCCGGTCCCCCCTGTCAAAGTCATGGGCCCGGACCCCATACAGGAGGCCCGGAGGTACCCCCTTGTCCGCGGCCCTGCTTGCAGGCACCTTTAGCTGTAACTTTCCTCCTCACCTTTCAGCTGGGCAGTACATATGATGCTAGCCATGCCTTGAGCTGTCATAAAGCCATCATCACTTTGAAGAACATTCGAACATGAGAGTTATTAAGCTAAGAACATTCAACCAGCAAGGGTACATACAGTCAGGTCCATAAATATTGGGACATCGACACAATTGTAACATTTTTGGCTCTATACACCACCACAATGGATTTGAAATGAAACAAACAAGAAGTGCTTTAACTGCAGACTGTCAGCTTTAATTTGAGGGTATTTACATCCAAATCAGGTGAACGGTGTAGGAATTACAACAGTTTACATATGTGCCTCCCACTTATTAAGGGACCAAAAGTAATGGGACAGAATAATAATCATAAATCAAACTTTCACTTTTTAATACTTGGTTGCAAATCCTTTGCAGTCAATTACAGCCTGAAGTGTGGAACGCATAGACATCACCAGACGCTGGGTTTCATCCCTGGTGATGCTCTGCCAGGCCTCTACTGCAACTGTCTTCAGTTCCTGCTTGTTCTTGGGGCATTTTCCCTTCAGTTTTGTCTTCAGCAAGTGAAATGCATGCTCAATCGGATTCAGGTCAGGTGATTGATTTGGCCATTGCAGAACATTCCACTTCTTTCCCTTAAAAAACTCTTTGGTTGCTTTTGCAGTCTGCTTTGGGTCATTGTCCATCTGCACTGTGAAGCGTCCAATGAGTTGTGAAGCATTTGGCTGAATATGAGCAGATAATATTGCCCGAAACACTTCAGAATTCATCCGGCTGCTTTTGTCAGCAGTCACATCATCAATAAATACAAGAGAACCAGTTCCATTGGCAGCCATACATGCCCACGCCATGACACTACCACCACCATGCTTCACTGATGAGGTGGTATCCTTAGGATCATGAGCAGTTCCTTTCCTTCTCCATACTCTTCTCTTCCCATCACTCTGGTACAAGTTGATCTCGGTCTCATCTGTCCATAGGATGTTGTTCCAGAACTGTGAAGGCTTTTTTAGATGTCGTTTGGCAAACTCTAATCTGGCCTTCCTGTTTTTGAGGCTCACCAATGGTTTACATTTTGTGGTGAACCCTCTGTATTCACTCTGGTGAAGTCTTCTCTTGATTGGTGACTTTGACACACATACACCTACCTCCTGGAGAGTGTTCTTGATCTGGCCAACTGTTGTGAAGGGTGTTTTCTTCACCAGGGAAAGAATTCTTTGCTCATCCACCACAGTTGTTTTCCGTGGTCTTCCGGGTCTTTTGGTGTTGCTGAGCTCACTGGTGCGTTCCTTCTTTTTAAGAATGTTCCAAACAGTTGTTTTGGCCACGCCTAATGTTTTTGCTATCTCTCTGATGGGTTTGTTTTGTTTTTTTCAGCCTAATGATGGCTTGCTTCACTGATAGTGACAGCTCTTTGGGTCTCATCTTGAGAGTTGACAGCAACAGATTCCAAATGCAAATAGCACACTTGAAATGAACTCTGGACCTTTTATCTGCTCATTGTAATTGGGATAATGAGGGAATAACACACACCTGGCCATGGAACAGCTGAGAAGCCAATTGTCCCATTACTTTTGGTCCCTTACCAAGTGGGAGGCACATATGCAAACTGTTGTAATTCCTACACCGTTCACCTGATTTGGATGTAAATACCCTCAAATTAAAGCTGACAGTCTGCAGTTAAAGCACGTCTTGTTTGTTTCATTTCAAATCCATTGTGGTGGTGTATAGAGCCAAAAATGTTAGAATTGTGTGCATGTCCCAATATTTATGGACCTGACTGTAATAGGAGGGAGACTTCTGCATTGGTTCAGTGGTGCCCTGGGGGCTGAACAGTAATTATCAAGGGATCAGAGGTGGGGCTCCAGGGGTTTGGAGGATATGAAAAAGTAGTTGGAGGCACCATTACCTGTGACTTCTCTCTGCATCTGTCAGTTGAGAAATAAACATGGAACAAACAGTGCTTGGAGCTCTCCTAAATCCATCCTCTCTTTGTTCTCTTTTTTTCTACTTCACTAGGTGATAAACCAAAAGGTAAGTCATTTCTTTATATGGATGTATCATTCTGTGATCAGCAGCATTAAAATACATGAAACCAAAATGTAATAGTAGTGTTTTATATAAAAAAAAGTAAACTAAATGTCATGCAGTTATAATATGCATACAATATATAGTGCATGTAAATACAGAATCCATTTTTCAGTATGTTTAGCACCATGCCTCAGTGTGTACAGTTTTCTTAAAGTGGTTGTAAATCCTTCCATATACCCAGTGAATTGACTGGCCTGAGATGATAAATTGATAAATAGAAATGAAACAAATCCTCCTACATACATACATAGTTCAGGAGTGTGCTACGTGCAAAGTGCAGAATTGGGGAGTGTGCTACATATAGAGTGCAGGGTTGAGGAGTTAATTACCTACAGAGTGCAGGGTTGAGGAGTGCACTACGTAGAGATTGCAAAGCTGAGGAGTGCGCATCATGCAGAGTGCAGGGTTGAGGAGTGCGCATCATGCAGAGTGCAAGTTTGAGAAGTGTGCTACATACAGAGTGCAGGGTTCAGGAGTGCACTTTGTACAGAGTTCAAGATTCAGAAGTGCGTTACATTTCATCTTTGTGTTTTTTGGAATGGCATAACAAGGCACTCAGGTGTTAAGGAGGGCTTAGGCGTGGTTCACACTATGTTGCACAGAAACAATTGCTTACACCTTCTTCCATGTCACACGAAAGTGCGTTGCACAGCTGTTAGTGGACCCTATATAGAATAATGAGATTCCACCTGTCCTCAAATTTCTGTCCCCCCCCCCCCCCCAATACAAAGCTTTCCTCTCCTCCCTGTCAGTACACAGCGCTCCTTTCCCACCAATAAAAGACTTACAGTAGGAGATCAGGCTGTTGGCGCTGACTTCTGGAGATATGGAGATCGTGAGGCTAGAGCTGTGTGCATACTCCGCCCCCATGACCCGCCCCCTTTGAAGAACATTCAAATATGAGAGTTATTAGGCTAAGAACATTCAACCAGCAAGGGGACATAATAGGAGGGAGACTTCTGCATTAGTGCAGTGGTTCCCTGGGGGCTAAACAGTAATTGTCAAGGGGTCAGAGGTGGGGCTGCAGGGGTTTGGAGGATATAAAAAGTTCATTGGAGGCAACATTACCTGTGGCTTCTCTCTGCATCTGTCAGCTGAGATATACACATGACACTAACAATGCTTGGAGCTCTCCTAAATCCATCCTCACTTTGTTCCCTTTTTTTCTACATCACTAGGTGATAAACCAAAAGGTAAGTCATTTCTTTATATGGATGTATCATTCTGTGATCAGCAGCATTAAAATGCATGAAAACAGAATGTAATAGTAGTGTTTTATATAAAAAAAGTAAACTAAATGTCATGCAGTTATAATTTGAATATATTTTATAGTGTATGTAAACCCAGAATCCATTTTTCATTATGTTTAGCTCCATCCAACCCTTCCATATACCTAGTGAATTGACTGACTGAGATTATACATAGAGATGAAACAAATCCTCCAACATACATGCATAGTTCAGGAGTGCGCTACGTACAAAGTGCAGGGTTGAGGAGTGTACTACATATAGAGTGCATACAGGGTTGAGAAGTGCACTGAGTACAAAGTGCAGAGTGGATGAGTGCGCTGTGTAAAGAGTGCAGGGTTGAGGAGTGCGCTACATACAGAGTGCAGGGTTGAGAAGTACGCCACGTGCAGAGTGCAGGTTACAGGAGTGCATTACATTCACAGTGCAGAGTTCAGAGTTGTGTTACTTTTGAGCTTTGTGTTGAGGAGTTGAGGAGTGTACTACATATAGAGTGCATACAGGGTTGAGAAGTGCACTGCGTACAGAGTGCAGAGATGAGGAGTGTGCTACATACAGAGTGCAGTGTTGAGGAGTGCGCTACGTACAGAATGTAGGGTTGAGGAGTGCGCTATGTACAGAGTTGTGGAGTGCGCATCGTACAAAGTGCAGGGATAAGGAGTGCACTACGTACAGAGAGCCGAGTTGAGGAGTGGGCTACATGCAGCGTTTAGGGGTGCTCTACATACAGAGTGCAGGGTTGAGGATTGTACCACATAAAGAGTGCATGTTACAGAAGTGTGTTACATTCAGAGTGTAGTGTATTGCAACTGTGTCACATTTCATCTTTGTGTGCTTTGGAATGGCATAACAAGCCACTCAGGTGTTAAGGAGGGCTTAGGCGTGGTTCACACTATGTTGCACAGAAACAATTGCTTACACCTTCTTCCATGTCACACGAAAGTGAGTTGCACAGCTGTTAGTGGACCCTATATAGAATAATGAGATTCCGCCTGTCCTCAAATTTCTGCCCCCCCCCCAGTACAAAGCTTTCCTCTCCTCTCTGTCAGTACACAGCGCTCCTTTCCCCCCAGAAGAGACTTACAGTAGGAGATCAGGCTGTTGGCGCTGGCTTCTGGAGATACGGCGGGCGGGAGGCTAGAGCTGTGTGCATACTCCGCCCCCATGACCCGCCCCCTCCTCTGTTGTCTATGCAGGGATTTGCGTGTGCCCCCGGGAGAGTATCATCACTGTCACTGATAAAACATAGAAGCCGGGCTCCCGTGTTTATAAGTGACAGTAGTGAGCGGCAATGCAAGGGGCCAGTGCCGGAGACCTGTTACTACTGCATTATGTACTTGAAGCTTCCGTCTGTCTGGGCCCCCCCCCCCCTGTCAAAGTCATGGGCCCGGACCCCATACAGGAGGCCCGGAGGTACCCCCTTGTCAGAAGCCCTGCTTGCAGGCACCTTTAGCTTTGACTTTCCTCTTCACCTGTCAGCTGGGCAGTACATATGATGCTAGTCATGCCTTGAGGTGTCATAAAGCCATCATCACTTTGAAGAACATTCAAATATGCGAGTTATTAGTCTAATAACATTCAACCAACAAGGGGACATAATAGGAGGGAGACTTCTGCATTGGTGCAGTGGTGCCCTGGGGGTTAAACACTAATTGCCAAGGGGTCAGAGGTTGGGCTCCAGGGGTTTGGAGGATATAAAACGTTAGTTGGAGGCACCATTACCTGTGGCTTCTCTCTGCATCTGTTAGTTGAGATATACACATGACACTAACAATGCTTGGAGCTCTCCTAAATCCATCCTCACTTTGTTCCCTTTTTTTCTACTTCACTAGATGATAAACCAAAAGGTAAGTCATTTCTTTATATGGATGTATCATTCTATGATCAGCAGCATTAAAATACATGAAAACAAAATGTAATAGTAGTGTTTTATATAAAAAAAAGTAAACTAAATGTCATGCAGTTATAATTTGAATATATTTTATAGTGTATGTAATCCCAGAATCCATTTTCAGTATGTTTAGTACCATGCCTCGGTGTGTACAGTTTTCTTAACGTGCTTGTAAACCCTTCTATATACCCAATGAATTGACTGGCCTGAGATGATACACAGAGATGAAACAAATCCTCCTACATACATGCATAGTTCAGGAGTGCTATATGTACAGAGTGCATGATTGAGGAGTGCATTACGTACAGAATGCAGAGTGGAGGAGTGCACTACATACAGAGTGAGGAGTTGAGGAGTGCGCTGCGTATGGAGTGCAGGGCTCAGGATTGCGCTATGTACAGAGTACAGAGTTGAGTAGTTCACTACGTAAAGAGTGCAGATTTGAGGAGTGCGCTATGTACATATTGTAGGGTTCAGGAGTGCACTACTTAGAGTGCAGGGTTAACCCCTTTGCGCCAGCCGCACACAAATGTGCGGCCTCCCGGCGTCTGGGCCTAGACGCCGAGCGGCCGCACATTTGCGTCCATGTAACTAAATACATATGTGCTGAGAGCGCGCGCCCTGCGCGCTCCCAGCACACATGTGTGGTACTCACGGAAAGGTCCCGGTCCGCTCTTTCGAACGGGACCTTTCCCGACCATGTGACCGCCGTGACGCGTCATCACGGCAGTCACATGATTCCTAAGCCACGCCCCAACCGCCCCGCCTCCCGGCGTCTGAATCTCTTAAAGGGCCGGGAGGCATCGGCGGGAAGGAGTTAAGAAGTGCTCTACAAACAGAGTGTAGGGTTGAGGAGTGAGCTATGTATAGAGTGCAGAGTTGTGGAGTGCGCTGTGTACAGAGTGCAGGATTAAGGAGTTCGCTACGTAGAGAGTGCAGATTTGAGGAGTGCAATTCGTTCAGAGTGCAGGGTTGAGGAGTGCGCAGTGTACATATTGCAGGGTTCAGGAGTGCGCTCCGTACAGAGTGCAGGGTTGAGGAGTGCCTTACGTACAGAGTGCAGGGTTGAGGAGTGCGCAGTGTACATATTGCAGGGTTCAGGAGTGCGCTCCGTACAGAGTGCAGGTTACAGGAGTGCATCACATTCAGAGTGCAGGGTTCAGAAGTGCGTTACATTTCAGCTTTGTGTATTTTGGAATGGCATAACAAGGCACTCAGGTGTTAAGGAGGGCTTAGGCGTGGTTCACACTATGTTGCACAGAAACAATTGCTTACACCTTCTTCCATGTCACACGAAAGTGAGTTGCACAGCTGTTAGTGGAACCTATAAACAATAATACCATTCCACCTGTCCTCAAAATTCTGCTCCCTACCCCCACCAGCACAAAGCTTTCCTCTCCTCCCTGTCAGTACACAGCGCTCCTTTCCCCCCAGAAGAGACTTACAGTAGGAGATCAGGCTGCTGGCGCTGGCTTCTGGAGATATGGCGGGCGGGAGGCTAGAGCTGTGTGCATACTCCGCCCCCATGACCCGCCCCCTCCTCTGTTGTCTATGCAGGGATCTGAGTGTGCTGCCGGGAGAGTATCATCACTGTCACTGATAAAACATAGAAGCCGGGCTCCCGTGTTTATAAGTGACAGTAGTGAGCGGCAATGCAAGGGGCCAGCGCCGGAGACCTGTTACTACTGTATAATGTACTTGTAGCTGCCAGCTGTCTGAACACCCCTGTCACAGTCATGGGCCCGGACCCCATAAAGGAGGCCCGGAGGTACCCCTTGTCAGCGGCCCTGCTTGCAGGCACCTTTAGCTGTAAATTTCCTACCCACCTGTCATCTGGGCAGTACATATGATGCTAGCCATGCCTTGAGGTGTCATAAAGCCATCATCACTTTGAAGAACATTGGAACATGAGAGTTATTAGGCTAAGAACATTCAACCAGCAAGGGGACATAATAGGAGGGAGACTTCTGCATTGGTTCAGTGGTGCCCTGGAGGCTGAACAGTAATTATCAAGGGATCAGAGGTGGGGCTCCAGGGGCTTGGAGGATATGAAAAGGTAGTTGGAGGAACCATTACCTGTGTCTTCTCTCTGCATCTGTCAGTTGAGATATACACATGACACTAACAATGCTTGGAGCTCTCCTAAATCCATCCTCACTTTGTTCCCTTTTTTTCTACTTCATTAGATGAGAAACCAAAAGGTAAGTCATTTCTTTATATGGATGTATCGTTCTGTGATCAGCAGCATTAAAATACATGAAAACAGAATGTAATAGTAGTGTTTTATATAAAAAAAGTAAACTAAATGTCATGCAGTTATAATTTGAATATATTTTATAGTGTATGTAATCCCAGAATCCATGTTCAGTATGTTTAGCACCATGCATCAGTGTGTACAGTTTTTTTAAAGTGCTTGTAAACCCTTCCATATATCCAGTGAATTGACTGGCCTGAGATGATACACAGAGATGAAACAAATCCTCCTACATACATACATAGTTCAGGAGTGCGCTACGTACAAATTGCATGGTTGGAGAGTGCACTACATACAGAGTGCAGAGTGGAGGATTATGCTACTTACAGAGTGCAGTGTTGAGAAATACGCTATGTACAAAATGCATGGTTGAGAAGTGCATTACATACAGAGGGCAGAGTGGAGGAGTGCGCTGCGTACAGAGTGAGGAGTTCACTGCATGTAGCGTGCAGACTTGCTGAGTGCGCTGCGTACGGAGTGCAGGGCTCAGGATTGTGCTACGTACAGAGTGCAGAGTTGAGGAGTGCGCTGCATATAGAGTGCATGATTAACGAGTGTGCTACATACAGAGTGCAGATTTGAGGAGTGCGCTACGTACAGAGTTGGGGTTGAGGAGTGTGTTATGTACAGAGTGCAGGGATGAGGAGTGCGCTGCATACATATTGCATGGTTCAGGAGTGCACTATGTACAGTGTGCAGGGTTGAGGAGTGCTCTACAAACAGACTGCAGAGTTGAGGAGTGCGATGCATACAGAGTGCAGGATTAAGGGGTGCACTACATAAAGAGTGCAGATTTGAGAAGTGCGCTACGTACAGAGTGTAGGGTTGAGGAGTGCGTTATGTACAGTGTGCAGGGTTGAGGAGTACTCTACAAACAGAGTGCAGAGCTGAGGAGTGCACTACGTACAGAGTGCAGAGTTGAGGAGTGCACTTCGTACAGAGTGCAAGGTTAAGGAGTCTGCTACATACAGAATGCAGGGTTGAGGAGTGAGCTATGTAGAGAGTACAGAGTTGAGTGCGCTGTGCACAGAATGCAGGGTTGAGGAATGGCCTGCGTACAGAGTGCAGAATTGAGGAGTGCGCTACGTAGAGAGTGCAGATTTGAGGAGTGCGCTACATACAGAGTGAAGGGATGAGGAGTGCGCTGTGTACAGAGTGCAGAGATGAGTAGTGTGCTTCATGCAGAGTGCAGTGTTGAAGATTGCGCTTCGTACAGAATGCAGGGTTGAGGAGTGAGCTATGTATAGAGTGCAGAGTGGAGGAGTGTGCTGTGTACAGAGTGCAGAATTTAGGAATGCGCTACGTAGAGAGTGCAGGGTTCAGGAGGAGTGCTCTTTGTACAGAGTGCAGAGATGAGGAGTGCTCTTTGTATAGAGTGCAGTGTTGAGGATTGCGCTTCGTACAGAGTGCAGGGTTGAGGAGTGCGTTACATTTCAGCTTTGTGTATTTTGGAATGGCATAACAAGGCACTCGGGTGTTAAGGAGGGCTTAGGCGTGGTTCACACTATGTTGTACAGAAACAATTGCTTACACCTTCTTCCATGCCACACGAAAGTGAGTTGCACAGCTGTTAGTGGACCCTATATAGAATAATGAGATTCCGCCTGTCCTCAAATTTCTGCCCCCCCCAGTACAAAGCTTTCCTCTCCTCCCTGTCAGTACACAGCGCTCCTTTCCCCCCAGAAAAGACTTACAGTAGGAGATCAGGCTGTTGGCGCTGGCTTCTGGAGATACGGCGGGCGGGAGGCTAGAGCTGTGTGCATACTCCGCCCCCATGACCCGCCCCCTCCTCTGTTGTCTATGCAGGGATTTGCGTGTGCCCCCGGGAGAGTATCATCACTGTCACTGATAAAACATAGAAGCCGGGCTCCCGTGTTTATAAGTGACAGTATTGAGCGGCAATGCAAGGGGCCAGCGCCGGAGACCTGTTACTACTGCATTATGTACTTGAAGCTGCCGTCTGTCTGGGCCCCCCCCCTGTCAAAGTCATGGGCCCGGACCCCATAAAGGAGGCCCGAAGGTACCCCCTTGTCAATGGCCCTGCTTGTAGGCACCTTTATCTGTGACTTTCCTCTTCACCTGTCAGCTGGGCAGTACATATGATGCTAGCTATGCCTTGAGGTGTCATAAAGCCATCATCACTTTGAAAAACATTTGAATATGAGAGTTATTAGGCTAAGAACATTCAACCAGCAAGGGAACATAATAGGAGGGAGACTTCTGCATTGGTGCAGTGCTTCCCTGGGGGTTAAACACTAATTGCCAAGGGGTCAGATGTGGTGCTCCAGGGGTTTGGAGGATATCAAAAGTAAGTTGGAGGCACCATTACCTGTGTCTTCTCTCTGCATCTGTCAGTTGAGATATACACATGACACTAACAATGCTTGGAGCTCTCCTAAATCCATCCTCACTTTGTTCCCTTTTTTCTACTTCACTAGGTGATAAACCAAAAGGTAAGTCATTTCTTTATATGGATGTATCATTCTGTGATCAGCAGCATTAAAATACATGAAAACAAAATGTAATAGTAGTGTTTTATATTAAAAAAAGTAAACTAAATGTCATGCAGTTATAATTTGAATATATTTTATAGTGTATGTAATCCCAGAATCCATGCTCAGTATGTTAAGCACCATGCCTCAGTGTGTACAGTTTTCTTAAAGGGCTTTTAAACCCTTCCATATATCCAGTGAATTGACTGGCCTGAGATAATACACAGAGATGAAACAAATCCTCCTACATACATGCATAGTTCAGGAGTGCGCTACGTACAGAGTGCAGAGATGAGGAGTGCATTACGTACAGAGTGCAGAGTTGAGGAGTGTGCTACATACAGAGTACAGGGTTGAGTAGTACGCTACGTAAAAAAGGGCATGGTTGAAGAGTACATTACGTACAGAGCGCAGAGTGGAGGAGTGCACCGTGTACAGAGTGCAGGGTTGAGGAGTGTGCTACATTCAGAGTGCAGAGTTGAGGAGTGCGCATCATGCAGAATGAAGGGTTGAGGACGGTGTGTGCTACGTAGAGAGTGCAGAGTTGAGGAGTGCACTACATGCAGAGTGCAGACTTGAGGATTGTACTGCGTATGGAGTGCATGGTTCAGGATTGCGCTATGTACAGAGTGCAGAGTTGAGAAGTGCGCTATGTAGAGAGTGCAGATTTGAGGAGTGCGTTACTCACAGAGCAGGGTTGAGGAGTGCGTTACATACAGAGTGCAAAGATGACGAGTGCGCTGAGTACAGAGTGCAGAGTTCTGGAGTGTGCTACATACAGAATGAAGGGTTCAGGAGTGCTCTACGTACAGAGTGCAGAGTTGAGGAGTGCGCCACGTACAGAGTGCAGAGTTGAGGAGTGCACTTTGTACAGAGTGCAGGTTACAGGAGTGGGTTACATTCAAAGTGCAGGATTCAGAAGTGCATTACATTTCAGCTTTGTGTGCTTTGGAAAGAAATCCCCGTAGCGAAATAAAGAAGAAATAGCGCAGGGCATACATGACTAGGCCCAGAGTGGGGGAAGGAAGAGCAGAAAGGGTTAAGGTAGCTCCAGGGGGATTTGTTATTGTTAGTGGGGGGTAGCTGATTGGTAGAGGTTGGTGTAGGTGGGGTTTTGCTGCACCTTAGGGTGGGAGGTTCTGTGAGGGGGCGTCAGTTAGCTGGACGGCAAGAGTGTGAGCTTGGTGTCCGTTTCGTACACCTTGCTTCAGGCCACCTTTAGCCCTGCCATGGACGGCCTTTTGGCTCAGCTGCGGGAGGCAGCGGAGGACAGGGGGATGGACTGGCTGCAGAGTCGTGTCTCGGATCTCTTGCAGGATCCGGGCTCATCACCTGCAGCAGAGGGGCGGGAGCGCCCACGTGCTCGGAGGTCTAGGCCTCCGGAGCGTTTTAGCCCGGGTTCCCCTCCCCCCCCTCCCAGAGCTCAGCGCCACCATGGGAGCCCCGCTCGGGCCCCTCCGGCTCCGCCTGCAGGACGCTCCTTTGCCTCTGCTAGCGGGGAAGCCGGGAGGAATCCCCGCCATCGGCGGAGCTCGGTGGGTGGGGCCTCATGCAGGGGAAGCCCCTCCCCCACCCCTCCCAGAGCTCAGCGCCACCATGGGAGCCCCGCTCGGGCCCCTCCGGCTCCGCTTGCAGGGCACTCCTTTGCCTCTGCTAGCGAGGAAGCCGGGAGGAATCCCCGCCATCGGCGGAGCTCGGTGGGCGGGTCCTCGTGCGGGGGAAGCCCCTCCACCCCGCCCGCACAGCATGGAGGCAGAAGAGGAATCTGCGGCACCTCCACTGACAAGGTGCTGGTCAGGGAGGGAGCCCTGCGTGGGAGGCGCACAGCTGCGGCTGCCGGACTGTCCCCTGCTGCGGCCCCCTCAGAAGTCTGGGGCTCCGGCTCCCGTGAGGCAGCAGCGTGGGATCGGCACTGGACGGAGTGCAGCAGGGAGTTCTACGGCTGCTGGGCTGTCTACTGCTGTGGCCGGCGGGCTCCCTGGACGGTCTGGTGCTCTGGCTCCGCAGCAGCATCAGTGGAAGACTGGAGCTGGGCGGAGGGCAGCTGGAAGTGCTGCAGGTCGGAGCCCAGGAACGGCGGTGAGCGTGTCTGGTGCCGTGAGCGGCACAGACCAGCAGGACCCATGGCTCCTGGGACCGGGAGGCCATCTGCACAGCGTGCGGAGGACGAGAAGTCGGAGGGCGAGCTATCGGAACCCGATGCGGTGGCGACGGCTGGCCGCTCTACAACGGTGGATCGTGAGCGCGCGTCTGTAGGGGCATCTCCTGGGCAGCCTGGTGAGTTACCTGTTCTGGGGTCTCTTTTTCTTCTGCGTTACGGGACCTGCTGGGGGGTGGTAGGGCCGCTACGGTGGGCGCGGCCTCTGCGGCGTGCACTGTCGGCGTTCCCCCGTCGGGTATGGGTGGGGGTCTCGGTGATGTGATTTCCGGTTTGCGGGACCTGTTGCGGCGTCTTGAGTGGGGCGGTGGTGGGGCGCTTGGGCCTGCTTCTGCGTGGCTCCCGCCGGATGGTGGGGAAGGTTTCGGGGTTCTTGTACAGGATAGCGGGGACGTGTGGCGTCCGGGGGTCTCTTCTCCTCCGGGGTCTGGGCTAGGGGTTGTTCCGGCCACGACAGGTGATCGGGGTTCTGCGGCCCCCTCCGCGGTGTTGTGTGCGGTTTCGAGGGTGTCCGGGCCTGTCAGCTTGGCGGACTCGGCCAGGGGCGCAGTGTACGGGTGTTTTGAGGGCCCTTTGGGTGCGCACTTAAAGTCGGAGGTACGGGAGATTTGGAGTAGGGAGTACGTTGATATATTCTCGCTCTTGCCTTTGGAGCGTTTTCCTTTTGAAGGGTCCCGGGTTGACGAGAGTAGGCGGGTGGAAGCGGAGCAGCGGCGTTTTCGTTTTATCCCGCGTGCCTTTGCAAATTGGTTGCAGGCGTTCGCGATCTTGGCTAGTGTGATTGGGGAGAAGGCGCCTGAACATTGCTCGGCACTGGTCTGTTACCTTGATGCCATTGGTGAGGCTCACAGGGTTTATGGGGGTACTGCGTGGCTTCGGTATGATGAGCAGTTTAGGCAGCGGAGGGCGGTTCGCCAGTCGTTGCGTTGGGATCATAAGGACGTTGGCCTCTGGATGCGACTCATGACACCGGCGAGGGCCCCTGGTTCGTTTTTTCAGAGCGGGGCCGGGGGTTCGTTCTCCCCGGGACAAGCAGCCTCCGGGCGTCAGGGGTTCTGCTGGCAGTTCCAAGAGGGGACGTGTCGATTTGGTGGGTCTTGCCGTTTTCGGCTCGAATGTTCCGGGTGCGGGGGCTCCCATCCCTTGTCACTCTGTTTCCAGCGGGGTCGAGGCCTTCCCGGAGAGCATGCTGGTAAGAAGGATGACTCCGGTCCGAGTGGAAAGGATGGGGCCTTTCTTAAAGAGGTTTCCTGATCGGGCAGCTGCAATGCTGCTGACGGCGGGTTTTTCAGAGGGTTTTCGCATCCCGTGTACTTTGACTTTGATTCCTCCCTTAGCTCGGAATTTGCGGTCGGCCTTGCGGCGTGAGGAGGGGGTTTCGGCTGAGTTGCGTAAGGCAGTGGGGTATGGACGCATGGGGGGTCCGTTTGCTTGCGCTCCGTTTCGGATTTGGTTGTTTCTCCCTTGGGGGTTGTGCCCCAGAAGGAGCCGAATGCGTTTAGGTTACTTCCCCACCTGTCCTTCCCTAAGGGGGGGTCGGTGAATGCTGCTATTGATTCGGAGTCGTGTTCGGTGTCTTACACGTCGTTTGATGCGGCTGTTTTCTGGGTCCGTCGGTATGGGCGCGGTGCGCTCATGGCGAAATCGGAGGCTGTGTCGGCGTTTCAGCTGTTGCCAGTCCATCCAGACAGTTTTTCGTTTTTTGGGTCGTCATTGGCAGGGCTAATTTTACGTTGATAAGTGCCTTCCTATGGGGTGTTCTATATCTTGTGCTTTGTTCGAGAAGTTCAGTTCATTCGTGGAGTGGGTGGTGGGGGATGTCTCAGGGGTGAATTCGGTCATCCAATAATTGGATGATTTTCTTTGCGTGGGTCCGCCAGATTCCGGAGTATGTGCAGTTTTGCTGGCCACTTTGCAACACGTTGCGGTACGTTTCGGGATTCCTCTGGCGGTGGATAGAATTGTGGGCCCGGCTACGGTGATGACTTTCTTGGGCATTGTTTTGGACTTTGCAGTGTGCTTATTTTGGGCGGCTTTTGCGGTGGCCTTTTTTGGGGCGTTGCGTATTGGGGAGCTCGTTAGTCCGTCCAAATCGGTTCTTGGGGGGGTTATTGGTGGATGAGGTCAGGTGCTCCGGTGAATGGGTGGAGGTGCTGGTACGTCGGTCTAAGACGGACCAATTGGGACGTGGTGGTCGGGTGCGTTTTTTCGTTCTTCCGGCTTCGCTGGTGTGCCCAGTGTGGGCGGTTCTGGAATTTTTGTCCAGTGGGGCAGGGGTGTTTTTTCAGGCATGCTGAGCGGGAGCTGGTGCGAGATGTCAAGCTGGACTTTCTTTCTGTTGCGGCGGGCTTATCCGGGGATGGTGGTGGTGTGGTCCGACATTGTCGCCCGTACCTCTTGGCGTTGGGCGCGGTCAGTGGAGAGGCACAACAAGGCTCGGATCAAGGTTAACAGAGAGGTGGGGCGTTTCTTTAGTCACCATGGGGGGTTGGTGGTCCGGCACTTGGAGTTGGAGGTGGATACTTGGCGGTATCTCAGGTGCGATGGGGTGCATTTGAATGCGGTTGGGACGTATTTATGGTCCCTGGATCTGCAGGATGGCATACAGAGGGCTGTTCGTTTGTGGCATGGCACGCATGGGTAAGGGCTTACCCAGCGTGCTGTGGCGGTTGTTGGTCTTTGGAGGCGGTTCTTATTTGGAAGGTAAACCACAATGGTGTGGGACCCATCCGTGGTATGGGATGCCCGGGGACATTCCCAGTTAACCAAGGTTTAACTGGAAGGTGGTGGTGCTGCACTGCGGACGGTATGGTTGTCTCTGAGCTGGTTGGTTGCGGCTGGAGGCCTAGTGTATATGGTTGTCCGCAGGTGCATTTCGGATCATTTTGGGGTGCCTTCGAAGACCAACAACAATTCTGTGGGTTTCTGTTATAAGGAATGGTTGGTGTATTGTAACTTGAGTTGTTAATAAAAGGCCATGTTGGCCATTTACTCCAAAATTGGTGTTATGTCTTTTGTTAGTATAATTGGTTAAGGGGAAGGGGGTTGGCGCGGAACGGGGAAGTGGACAAGCCTATCTCTGGTGCAATAGTCATGGCATAACAAGGCACTCAGGTGTTAAGGAGGGCTTAGGCGTGGTTCACACTATGTTACACAGAAACAATTGCTTACACCTTCTTCCATGTCACACGAAAGTGAGTTGCACAGCTGTTAGTGGACCCTATATAGAATAATGAGATTCTGCCTGTCCTCAAATTTCTTACCCCCCTCCCCCCAGTACAAAGCTTTCTTCTTCTCCCTGTCAGTACACAGCGACATTTCCCCCATAGAAGAGACTTACAGTAGGAGATCAGGCTGTTGGCGCTGGCTTCTGGAGATACGGCGGGTGCGAGGTTGGAGCTGTGTGCATACTCCGCCCCCATGACCCGCCCCCTCCTCTGTTGTCTATGCAGGGATTTGAGTGTGCTGCTGGGAGAGTATCATCACTGTCACTGATAAAACATAGAAGCCGGGCTCCTGTGTTTATAAGTGACAGTAGTGAGCGGCAATGCAAGGGGCCAGCACCGGAGACCTGTTACTACTGCATTATGTACTTGAAGCTGCTGGCTGTCCGAGCCCCCCTGTCAAAGTGAAGGGCCAAGGCCCCCTACAGGAGGTCCGGAGGTACCCCTTGTCGGCGGCCCTGCTTGCAGGCACCTTTAGCTGTGTCTTTCCTCCTCACCTGTCAGCTGGGCATATGATGCTTGCCATGCCTTGAGGTGTCATAAAGCCATCATCAATTTGAAGAACATTGGAACATGAGAGTTATTAGGCTAAGAACATTCAACCAGCAAGGGGACATAATAGGAGGGAGACTTCTGCATTGGTGCAGTGGTGCCCTGGGGGCTGAAGAGTAATTGTTAAGGGGTCAGAGGTGGGGCTCCAGGGGTTTGGAGGATATGAAAAGGTAGTTGGAGGCACCATTACCTGTGGCTTCTCTCTGCATCTGTCAGTTGAGATATACACATGACACTAACAATGCTTGGAGCTCTCCTAAATCCATCCTCACTTTGTTTTTTTTTATCTACTTCATTAGATGATGAACCAAAAGGTAAGTCATTTCTTTATATGGATGTATCATTCTGTGATCAGCAGCATTAAAATACATGAAAACAAAATTTAATAGCAATGTTTAATATAAAAAAAAGTAAACTAAATGTCATGCAGTTATAATTTCAATACATTGTATAGTGTATGTAATCCCAGAATCCATTTTCAGTATGTTTAGCACCATGCCTGAAACTGTACAGTTTTTTTTAAAGTGGTTTTAAACCCTTCCATATACCGAGTGAAGCGACTAGCCTGAGATGATACACAGAGATGAAACAACTCCTCCTACATACATGCGCTACGTACACAGTGTAAACTTGAGGAGTGCACTACGTACAGAGTGCAGCATTCAGGAGTACATTGCGTACACAGTGCAAGGTTCAGAAATGCACTGCATACAGAGTGCTTTGTTGGGGAGTGCGCTATGCACGGAGTGCAGACTTGAGGAGTGGGATGTGTGCAGAGTGCAGGGTTGAGGAGTGCGCTACCAACAGAGTTCAGGGTTGAGGAGTGCGTTGCGTACAGAGTGCATAATTGAGGTGTGCGCTATGTGCAGAGTGCAGGGTTGAAAAGTGAGCTATGTACAGAGTGCAGGGTTGAAAAGTTCACTACGTACAGAGCGCAGACTTGAGTACGCTTCGTACAGAGTACAGGGTAGAGGAGTGCACTGCATTCAGAGTGCAGGGTTCAGGAGTGTGCTACATACAGAGTGCAGGGTTGAGAAGTGCTCTACATACAGAGTGCAGAGTTGAGAGCACTGCGTACAGAGTGCAGAAGTAAGGAGTGCGCTACATACAGAGTGCAGGGTTGAAGAGTGCTCTACGTACAGAATGCAGACTTGAGGAGTGTGCTATGTACAGAGTGCAGAGTTGAGGAGTGCGCTATGTACAGAGTTCAGAGTTGAGGAGTGCACTGAGTACACAGTGTAGGGTTCTGGATTGCGCTGTGTATAGAGTGCAGGGTTGAGGAATGTGCTACATACAGAATGCAGACTTGAAGAGTGCTCTATGAACAAAGTGCAGAGTTGAGGAGTGCGGTATGTACAGAGTGCAGAGTTGAGGAGTGCGGTATGTACAGAGTGCAGAGTTGAGGAGTGCGTTACGTACATATGCAGGGTTGAGGAGTGCATTACGTACAGAGTTCAGATTTGAGGAGTGCGCTGCTTACAGAGTGCAGGGTTGAGGAGTGCACTACGTACAGAGTGCAGGATTGAGAAGTGTGCTACGTACAGAGAGCAGACTTGAGGAGTGCGCTATGTACAAAGTGCAGGGTTGAGGAGTGCGCTACGTGCAGGGTTCAGGAGTGTGCTGCCTACAGAGTGCAAAATTGAGGAGTGCGCTGCATACAAAGTGCAGGGTTGAGGAATGCGCTGCATACAGAGTGCCGATTTGAGGAGTGCGCTACGTACAGAGTGCAGGGTTGGGGAGTGCATTACGTACAGAGTGCAGAGTTGAGGAGTGCGCTGCGTACAGAGTGCAGGTTACAGGAGTGCGTTACATTCAGAGTGCAGGATTCTGAAGTGCGTTACATTTCAGCTTTGTGTGCTTTCGAAAGGCATAACTTGTTAAGGAGGGCTTAGGCTTGGTTCACACCAGGGGGGACTGGCAACTCATGGGGCCCCCGGGCAATAGGGGATCATAGGGCCCCTGTGTCTTCACCCACATTCAAACCACACCCAAAACAGTCTATGAAAGTGAGTTGCACAGCTGTTAGTGGCACCTATATAGAATAATGAGATTCCGCCTGTCAGTACACAGCGCTCCTTTCCCACCAATAAAAGACTTACAGTAGGAGATCAGGATGTTGGCGCTGGCTTCTGGAGATACGGCGGGTGCGAGGCTAGAGCTGTGTGCATACTCCGCCCCCATGACCCGCCCCCTCCTCTGTTGTCTATGCAGGGATCTGAGTGTGCTGCCGGGAGAGTATCATCACTGTCACTGATAAAACATAGAAGCCGGGCTCCCGTGTTTATAAGTGACAGTAGTGAGCGGCAATGCAAGGGGCCAGAGCTTGAGACCTGTTACTACTGCATTATGTACTTGAAGCTGCCAGCTGTCATTGCCCCCCTGTCACAGTGAAGGACCCGATCACCCTACATGAAGCCCAGGGGTACCTCCTTGTTGGTGGCCCTGCTTGCAGCCACCTTTAGCTGTGGCTTTCCTTCTCACCTGTCAGTTGGAAGGTACATATGATGCTAGCCATGCCTTGAGGTGTCATAAAGCCATCATCACTTTGAAGAACATTCAAATATGACAGTTATTAGGCTAAGAACATTCAACCAGCAAGGGGACATAATAGGAGGGAGACTTCTGCATTGGTGCAGTGTAGAGATGAGCGAATTATTCAAAAATTCGATTCGGCTGATTCGCCGAATTTGCGGGAGAAATTCGATTCGATGCGAATTTATTCGCTGCGAATTTAACTTATTAAAAGGGTTTCTAGGCTTCAGAGAGCCTTTATATTAGTGCAGAACACTGTACCTTTAATTTAAATGCCCTTGGAGTCTGCTGGGGAAGAGAAATAATACTGTCAGTCAGTATGACATGCAGATGAGTGCCGTCGATCTTAGAATCACCGCACACTTCACTCATTTGGGCAGTCACGGGGCACGACGAAGAAGAAGAAGAATGAAAAGAAGAATGAAAAGAAGAAGAAGAAGAATGAAAAGAAGGGGAAGAAGAAGAATGAAAAGAAGAATGAAAAGAAGAAGAAGAATGAATGAAAAGAAGAAGAAGAAGAATGAAAAGAAGAATGAGAAGAAGAATGAAAAGAAGAATGAAAAGAAGAATGAGAAGAAGAATGAGAAGAATGAAAAGAATGAAAAGAAGAAGAAGAAGAATGAAAAGAAGAAGAAGAAGAATGAAAAGAAGAAGAAGAATGAAAAGAAGAATGAAAAGAAGAAGAAGAAGAATGAAAAGAAGAAGAAGAATGAAAAGAAGAATGAAAAGAAGAAGAAGAAGAATGAAAAGAAGAATGAAAAGAAGAATGAAAAGAAGAAGAAGAAGAAGAATGAAAAGAAGAAGAAGAAGAATGAAAAGAAGAAGAAGAAGAATGAAAAGAAGAATGAGAAGAATGAAAAGAAGAATGAAAAGAAGAAGAAGAATGAAAAGAAGAAGAAGAAGAAGAATGAAAAGAAGAAGAAGAATGAAAAGAAGAAGAAGAAGAATGAAAAGAAGAAGAAGAAGAATGAAAAGAAGAAGAAGAAGAAGAATGAAAAGAAGAAGAATGAAAAGAAGAATGAAAAGAAGAAGAAGAAGAAGAAGAAGAAGAAGAAGAAGAAGAAGAAGAAAGAAGAAGAATGAAAAGAAGAATGAAAAGAAGAAGAAGAAGAATGAAAAGAAGAATGAGAAGAAGAATGAAAAGAAGAATGAAAAGAAGAATGAGAAGAATGAAAAGAAGAAGAAGAATGAAAAGAAGAAGAAGAAGAATGAAAAGAAGAATGAAAAGAAGAAGAAGAAGAATGAAAAGAAGAAGAAGAAGAATGAAAAGAAGAATGAGAAGAAGAAGAATGAAAAGAAGAAGAAGAATGAAAAGAAGAATGAAAAGAAGAAGAAGAATGAAAAGAAGAAGAAGAAGAATGAAAAGAAGAAGAAGAAGAAGAATGAAAAGAAGAAGAAGAAGAATGAAAAGAAGAATGAGAAGAAGAATGAAAAGAAGAATGAAAAGAAGAATAAGAAGAATGAAAAGAAGAAGAAGAAGAATGAAAAGAAGAAGAAGAATGAAAAGAAGAATGAAAAGAAGAAGAAGAATGAAAAGAAGAAGAAGAAGAATGAAAAGAAGAAGTAGAATGAAAAGAAGAATGAAAAGAAGAAGAAGAAGAATGAAAAGAAGAAGAAGAAGAATGAAAAGAAGAAGAAGAAGAAGAATGAAAAGAAGAAGAAGAATGAAAAGAAGAAGAATTCCAGTACAGCAAAAAGTGTATCTGCAGAGAGCTCCGCTATTTCTGACAGTTCTCTGACAGTTCCTTCACATTTACAGCGGTTGAAACATTGTATCTATTTATTTCCGAATAAAAACATCTGTATCCTAAATGGAAACAAATAGATACAATGTTTCAACCGCTGTAAATGAACTGTCAGAACTGTCAGAGAACTGTCAGAAATAGCGGAGCTCTCTGCAGTGACACTTTTTGCCGGCTGATCGGGAAAAATTCGATTCGTGCATCCGAAGTTTGCTAAAATTCGGATTCGGTGCGAATCGAATTTTTCCTAAAATTCGAAACGAATTCCACTTTGCCAAGTTCGATTCGCTCATCTCTAGTGCAGTGGTTCCCTCTGGGCTGAACAGTAATTATCAAGGGGTCAGATGTGGGGCTCCAGGGTTTTGTAGGATATGAAAAGGTAGTTGGAGGCACCATTACCTGTGTCTTCTCTCTGCATCTGTCAGTTGAGATATACACATGACACTAACAATGCTTGGAGCTCTCCTAAATCCATCCTCACTTTGTTCCCTTTTCTTCTATTTCACTAGATGATGAACCAAAAGGTAAGTCATTTCTTTATATGTATCATTCTATGATCAGCAGCATTAAAATACATGAAAACAGAATGTAATAGTAGTATTTTATATATAAAAAAAAAGTAAACTAAATGTCATGCAGTTATATTTTGAAAATATTTTATAGTGTATGTAAACCCAGAATCCATGTTCAGTATGTTTAGCACCATGCCTCAGTGTGTACAGTTTTCTTAAAGGGCTTGTAAACCCTTCCATATATCCAGTGAATTGACTGGCCTGAGATGATACACAGAGATGAAACAAATCCTCCTACATACATGCATAGTTCAGGAGTGAACTACGTACAAAGTGCATGGTTGAGGAGTGCATTACCTACAGAGTGCAGAGATGAGGAGTGCGTTACGTACAGAGTGCAGGGTTGAGGGGTGCGCAACCTACAGAGTGCAGAGTTGAAAAGTGCACTGCGTACAGAGTGCAGGGTTCTGGAGTGCACTGCGTACAGAGTGCAGACTTGAGGAGTGCGCTATGTACAGAGTGCAAGGTTGAGGAGTGTGTTACGTACAGAGTGCAGGGTTGAGGAGTGTGTTACGTACAGAGTGCAGGGTTCAGGAGTGTGCTGCCTACAGAGTGCAAGGTTGAGGAGTGCACTGCATACAGAGTGCATGGTTGTGCAGTGCACTCCTTACAGAGTGCAGGGTTCAGGAGTGCGTTACTTACAGAGTGCAGGGTTGAGGAATGCGCTGCATACAGAGTGCAGGGTTTAGGAGTGTGCTGTGTACAGAGTGCAGGGTTTAGGATTACATCCCATACAGAGTGCAGAGTTGAGGAGTGTGCTGCGTACAGTGTGCAGGGTTAAGGAGTGCGCAACGTACAGAGTGCAGGTTTGAAGAGTGCGCTGCGTACAGAGTGCCAATTTGAGGAGTGCGCTATGCACAGAGTGCAGGGTTGAGGAGTGTGCTACCTACAGAGTGCAGGTTACAGGATAGTTACATTTCAGCTTTGTGTGCTTTTCGAAAGGCATAACTCAGGTGTTAAGGAGGGCTTAGGCTTGGTTCACATCAGGGGCGGACTGGCAACTCATGGGCCCCCCAGGCAATAGGGGATCATGGGGCCCCTGTGTCTTCACCCACACTCAAACCACACCCAAAACAGCCTATGAAAGGTACCAGGGGCATCTCATGGGGCCCCCTCTGGCCCCGGGCCCTTGGGCAGTGCCCGAGTGCTGCAATGGTCAGTCCGCCCCTGGTTTACACTATGTTGCACGGAAACAATTGCTTACACCTTCTTCCATGTCACATGAAAGTGAGTTGCACAGCTGTTAGTGGACCCTATATAGAATAATGAGATGATTGTCAAGGGGTCAGAGGTGGGGCTCCAGGGGTTTGGAGGATATAAAAAGGTAGTTGGAGGCACCATTACCTCTGGCTTCTCTCTGCATCTGTCAGTTGAGATATACACATGACACTAACAATGCTTGGAGCTCTCCTAAATCCATCCTCACTTTGTTCCCTTTTTTTCTACTTCACTAGATGATGAACCAAAAGGTAAGTCATTTCTTTATATGGATGTATCATTCTGTGATCAGCAGCATTAAAATACATGAAAACAGAATGTAATAGTAGTGTTTTATATAAAAAAAAGTAAACTAAATGTCATGCAGTTATAATTTGAATATATTTTATAGTGTATGTAATCCCAGAATCTATTTTTCAGTATATTTAGCACCATGCCTCAGTGGGTACAGTTTTCTTAACGTGCTTGTATACCCTTCCATATACCCAGTGAAGCAACTGGCCTGAGATGATACACAGAGATGAAATAAATCCTCCTACATACATACATAGTTCAGGAGTGCTCTACGTACAGAGTGCAAAGTTGAGGAGTGCACTACATACAGAGTGCAGGGTTCTGGAGTGTGCTACGTACAGAGTGCAGGGTTGAGGAGTATACAGAGTACAGAGTTGAAGAGTGCGCAGAGAACAGAGTGCAGAGTTGAAGAGTGTGAAACTTACAAAGTGCATGGATGAGGAGTGCATTACTTACAGAGTGTAGGGATGCAGAGTGAGCAGAGTACAGAGTTGAGGAGTGAGCAGAGTACAGAGTTGAGGAGTGAGCAGAGTACAGAGTTGAGGAGTGAGCAGAGTACAGAGTTGAGGAGTGAGCAGAGTACAGAGTTGAGGAGTGCGCTATGTACAGAGTGCAGGGTTGAGGAGTGCGATGCAGAGTGCAGGGTTGAGGATTGCGCTCCATACAGAGTGCAGGGTTCAGGAGTGCGCAGAGTCCAGAGTCCAGAGTTGAGGAGTGCGCTATGTACAGAGTGCAGGGTTCAGAAGTGCGTTACATTTCAGCTTTGTGTGCTTTGGAATGGCATAACAAGGCACTCAGGTGTTAAGGAGGGCTTAGGCGTGGTTCACACTATGTTGTACAGAAACAATTGCTTACACCTTCTTCCATGTCACACGAAAGTGAGTTGCACAGCTGTTAGTGGACCCTATATAGAATAATGAGATTCCGTCTGTCCTCAAATTTCTGCCCCCCCCCCCCCCCCCCCAGTACAAAGCTTTCCTCTCCTCCCTGTCAGTACACAGCGCTCCTTTCCCCCCCCGGAAGAGACTTACAGTAGGAGATCAGGCTGTTGGCGCTGGCTTTTGGAGATACGGCGGGTGAGAGGCTAGAGCTGTGTGCATACTCCGCCCCCATGACCCGCCCCCTCCTCTGTTGTCTATGCAGGGATCTGAGTGTGCCGCCGGGAGAGTATCATCACTGTCACTGATAAAACATAGAAGCCGGGCTCCCGTGTTTATAAGTGACAGTATTGAGCGGCAATGCGAGGGGCCAGCGCCGGAGACCTGTTACTACTGCATTATGTACTTGAAGCCGCTGGCTGTCATTGCCCCCCTGTCAAAGTGAAGGGCCCAAACACCCTACACAAAGCCTGGGGGTACCTCCTTGTTGGCAGCCCTGCTTGCAGCCACCTTTAGCTCTGGCTTTCCTTCTCACCTGTCAGTTGGAAGGTACATATGATGCTAGCCATGCCTTGAGGTGTCATATAGCCATCATCACTCAGCAAGGGGACATAATAGAAGGGAGACTTCTGCATTGGTCACAGTGGTGCCCTGGAGGCTGAATAGCAATAGTCAAAAGGTCAGAGGTGGGGCTCCAGGGGTTTGGAGGATATAAAAAGGTAGTTGGAGGCACCATTACCTCTGGCTTCTCTCTGCATCTGTCAGTTGAGATATACACATGACACTAACAATGCTTGGAGCTCTCCTAAATCCATCCTCACTTTGTTCCCTTTTTTTCTACTTCACTAGATGAGAAACCAAAAGGTAAGTCATTTCTTTATATGGATG
Source organism: Staurois parvus (assembly GCF_062004578.1). NCBI lineage: Eukaryota > Metazoa > Chordata > Amphibia > Anura > Ranidae > Staurois > Staurois parvus. The sequence continues at coordinate 377,528 of NW_028317980.1, read as the reverse complement.
TATCATTCTATGAAGAGCAGCATTAAAATGCATGAAAACAAAATGTAATAGTAGTGTTTTATATAAAAAAAATGTAAACTAAATGTCATGCAGTTATAATTTGAATATATTTTATAGTGTATGTAAACCCAGAATCCATTTTTCAGTATGTTTAGCACCATGCCTCAGTGTGTACAGTTTTCTTGTGCTTGTAAACCCTTCTATATATCCAGTGAATTGACTGGCCTGAGATGATACACAGAGATGAAACAAATCCTCCTACATACATGCATAGTTCAGGAGTTCGCTATGTACAGAGTGAAAAGTTGAGGAGTGCGCTGAGTACAGAGTGCAGGGTTCAGGAGTGTGTTGTGCACAGAATGCAAGGTTGATGAGTGCGCTACATACAGAGTGCAAACTTGAGGAGTGCGCTATGTACAGAGTGCAGTTTTTAGGAGTGCACTGCCTACAAAGTGCAGGGTTGAGAAGTGCACAACATATACAGAGCAGACTTGAGGAGTGCGTTATGTACAGAGTTCAGAGTTGAGGAGTGCGCTATATATAGAGTGCAGGTTTGAGGAGTGCACTACCTACAAAGTGCAGGGTTGAGAAGTGCGCTGCGTACAGAGAGCAGACTCGAGGCGTGCGCTATGCACAGAGTGCAGAGTTGAGAAGTGCGCAGAGTACAGAGTGCAGAGTTGAAGAGTGCGCTGCATACAAAGTGTAGGGTTGAGGATTGCGCCACGTACAGAGTGCAGGGTTGAGGAGTGCGCTACGTAAGGAGTGCAGATTTGAGGAGTGCACTAAGTACAGAATGCAGAGTTGAGGAGTGCGCTACGTAAGGAGTGCAGATTTGAGGAGTGCACTAAGTACAGAGTGCAGAGTTGAGAAGTGCGCTAAATACACAGTGCAGGGTTCAGGAGTGCACAACATACAGAGTGCAGACTTGAGGAGTGTGCTATGTACAGAGTGCAGGATTGAGGACTACGCTACGCACAGAGTGCAGGGTTGAGAAATGCGCTGTGTACAGAGTTCAGGGTTGAGTAGTGTGTTGCATACAGAGCGCAGGGTTTAGAAGTGCGCTGTGTATAGAGTATAGGATTGAAGGATTGAGAAGTGCACTACATACAGAGCACAGGGTTGAGGAGTGCGCTACGTACAGAGCACAGGGTTGAGGAGTGCGCTACGTACAGAGCACAGGGTTGAGGAGTGCGCTACGTACAGAGTGCAGGGTTCAGAAGTGCGTTACATTTCAGCTTTGTGTTCTTTGGAATGGCATAACAAGGCACTCAGGAGTTAAGGATTTCTTAGGCGTGGTTCACACTATGTTGCACAGAAACAATTGCTTACACCTTCTTCCATGTCACACGAAAGTGAGTTGCACAGCTGTTAGTGGACCCTATATAGAATAATGAGATTCCGCCTGTCCTCAAATTTCTGCCCCCTCCAACCCCCCCAGTACAAAGCTTTCCTCTCCTCCCTGTCAGTACACAGCGCTCCTTTCCCACCAATAAAAGACTTACAGTAGGAGATCAGGCTGCTGGCGCTGGCTTCTGGAGATACGGCGGGCGGGAGGCTAGAGCTGTGTGCAAACTCCGCCCCCATGACCCGCCCCCTCCTCTGTTGTCTATGCAGGGATCTGAGTGTGCTGCCGGGAGAGTATCATCACTGTCACTGATAAAACATAGAAGCCGGGCTCCCGTGTTTATAAGTGACAGTAGTGAGCGGCAATGCAAGGGGCCAGCGCCGGAGACCTGCCCCCCTTTGAAAGTGAAGGACCCAAACCCCCTACACAAAGCCTGGGGGTACCTCCTTGTTGGCAGCCCTGCTTGCAGCCACCTTTAGCTGTGGCTTTCCTCCTCACCTATCAGTTGGGTGGTACATATGATGCTAGTCATGCCTTGAGGTGTCATTATCACTAAGAACATTCAACCAGCAAGGGGACATAATAGGAGGGAGACTTCTGCATTGGTTCAGTGGTTCCCTCGGGGCTGAACAGGGATTATCAAGGGGTCAGAGGTGGGGCTCCAGGGGTTTGGAGGATATGAAAAGGTAGTTGGAGGCACCATTACCTGTGTCTTCTCTCTGCATCTGTCAGTTGAGATATACACATGACACTAACAATGCTTGGAGCTCTCCTAAATCCATCCTCACTTTGTTCCCTTTTTTTCTTCTTCACTAGATGAGAAACCAAAAGGTAAGTCATTTCTTTATATGGATGTATCATTCTGTGATCAGCAGCATTAAAATACATGAAACCAAAATGTAATAGTGTTTTATATAAAAAAAAAAAGTAAACTAAATGTCATGCAGTTATAATTTGAATATATTTTATAGTGTATGTAAACCCAGAATCCATTTTTCTGTGTATTTAGCACCATGCCTCAGTGTGTACAGTTTTATTAAAGTGGTTGTTAATCCTTCCATATACCCAGTGAACTGACTGGCCTGAGATGATACACAGAGATGAAACAAATCCTCCTACATACATGCATAGTTCAGGAGTGCGCTGTATGCCGAGTGCAGATTTGAGGCGTGCACTCAGGTGTTAAGGAGGGCTTAGGCGTGGTTCACACTATGTTGCACAGAAACAATTGCTTACACCTTCTTCCATGTCACAGGAAAGTGAGTTGCACAGCTGTTAGTGGGCCCTATATAGAATAATGAGATTCCGCCTGTCCTCAAATTTCTGCCCCCCCCCCAGTACAAAGCTTTCTTCTCCTCCCTGTCAGTACACAGCTCTTTCAACCCCAGAAGAGACTTAGGGCTCGTTCACACTAGGCTGTTTTGCCAACGCTTGCCAAACGCCCCTATAGCATTTGGCAAGCGTTGGTCCGGTGTTTGCGGAGCATTTTTAACGCTCGGCAAACGCTCCGCAAACGCCGCATGCGCGGTTTAGCGGCGGTTGCTAGGCGTTTGCCGAGCGTTAATAACGCCCCACAAATGCCTATAATGCATTTGAGTGGTGTTACCGCTCCGCAAACACCCCGCAACCGCGTCGCAACCGCACCGCAAACGCCGGCCGGGCGTTTGCGGAGCGGCACCATAGACGAGAATAGGAGGCTTCAAAGCCTCCTGACTCGACCAGAGGCGTCCGTTTTGCCGCAACGCGACGCAAACGCTCCTGTTAGAACAGCACCATGTGCTGTAATGTGCAGAATTGGCAGAGGCGTTTGGGAAGCGGTAAAAACGCTTCCCAAATGCCTCTCTGCCGCCTGCACACAAGGCTAGTGTGAACGTAGCCTTACAGTAGGAGATCAGGCTGTCGGGTGCGAGGCTAGAGCTGTGTGCATACTCCGCCCCCTCCTCTGTTGTCTATGCAGGGAGTTAAGTTTGCCGCCGGGAGAGTATCATCACTGTCACTGATAAAACATAGAAGCCGGGCTCCCGTGTTTACTGTATACGTGACAGTAGTGAGCGGCAATGCAAGGGGCCAGAGCTGGAGACCTGTTACTACTGCATTATGTACTTGAAGCTGCCAGCTGTCATCGCCCCCCTGTCAAAGTGAAGGGCCCAAACACCCTACACAAAGCCCAGGGGTACCTCCTTGTCAGCGGCACTGTTTGCAGGCACCTTTAGCTGTGACTTTCCTCCTCACCTGCCAGCTGGGCAGTACATATGATGCTAGCCATGCCTTGAGGTGTCATAAAGCCATCATCACTTTGAAGAACATTCGAATATGAGAGTTATTAGGCTAAGAACATTCAACCAACAAGGACATAATAGGAGGGAGACTTCTGCATTGGTTCAGTGGTGCCCTGGGGGCTGAACAGTAATTGTCAAGGGGTCAGAGGTTGGGCTCCAGGGGTTTGTAGGATATGTAAAGTTATTTGGAGGCACCATTACCTGTGGCTTCTCTCTGCATCTGTCAGCTGAGATATACACATGACACTAACAATGCTTGGAGCTCTCCTAAATCCATCCTCACTTTGTTCCCTTTTTTTCTATTTCACTAGATGAGAAACCAAAAGGTAAGTCATTTTTTTATATGGATGTATCATTCTGTGATCAGCAGCATTAAAATACATGAAAACAAAATGTAATAGTAGTGTTTTATATAAAAAAAAAAGTAAAGTAAATGTCATGCAGTTATAATTTGAATATATTTTATAGTGTATGTAAATCCAGAATCCATTTTCAGTATGTTTAGCACCATGCCTCAGTGTGTACAGTTTTCTTTAAGTGCTTGTAATCCCTTCCACACTTTATTGGTGTTACACAAACCATGTACATACTACAATAACCGTTGATGAGATTCAACATGCAAAATATAATAAATCACCCTCTTCTGGCTCATTTATTGGAACTCAAGCCATCCCATACAACATTTGAACTCTGAAAATGTCCCCCCTGACTCCAAAGAGTAAGTGTTCCACAGGTTGGAAGTAATTTGGAAGACATTAAGGGTAGTTGGAGGCACCATCAGCTGTGGCTCCTCTCTGCATCTGTCAGTTGGAAAGTACATAGAAAGTTAACAACTCTTGAAGCTCTCCTAAATCCATCCTCACTTTGTTCCCTTTTTTTCTACTTCACTAGGTGATAAACCAAAAGGTAAGTCGTTTCTTTATATGGATGTATCATTCTGTGATCAGCAGCATTAAAATACATGAAAACAAAATATAATAGTAGTGTTTTATATAAAAAAGTAAACTAAATGTCATGCAGTTATAATTTGAATATATTTTATAGTGTATGTAAACCCAGAATCTATTTTTCAGTATAAAAAACCAAGTACCTGCTCCCCCCTCCCCCCAAAAAGGTGCCAAATGTGGCACCTAAATGTCATCAAGTTATCACTTGGATCTATTTTAAAGCCTAAGTACAGCCAAAATAATAAACAAAAATCAGAACAAAGGACTTACCTTACAGCCAGTAGGCAGGGCTGTCTTAATAACATCATAGGCTCCAATGTAATGCATTTGTGGCCCCTACCAGCCTGCCCCAATTTACGCACAAACTTTCAAGAATTAAAGAATACATAGTTGATAGAATTTCAACTATATTTATTAGTTTCAATTAAATCGATTTGAAATAATAAGAAAAACATGCCAGAAATCAAAGACTAATCAGCACAAAAGGCACAGTATAGCATGAAGCAGAAGGGCACAATACTGGGATCAGGAGGGCACAATACTGGGATCAGGAGGGCACAATACTGGGATCAGGAGGGCACAATACTGGGATCAGGAGGGCACAGTACTGGGGGATCAGAAGGGCACAGTACAGGGGGAGTCAGGAGGGCACAGTACAGGGGGAGTCAGGAGGGCACAGTACAGGAGGAGTCAAGAGGGCACAGTACAGGGGGGATCAGGAGGGCACAGTACAGGGGGGATCAGGAGGGCACAGAACATGGGGGATCAGGAGGGCACAGTACAGGGGGAGTCAGGAGGGCACAGTACAGGGGGGATCAGGAGGGCACAGTACAGGGGGATCAGAAGGGCACAGTACAGGGGGATCAGAAGGGCACAGTACAGGGGGATCAGAAGGGCACAGTACAGGGGGGGTCAGGAGGGCACAGTACAGGGGGATCAAAAGGGCACAGTACAGGGGGGATAGGAGGGCACAGAACATGGGGGATCAGGAGGGCACAGTACAGGGATCAGGAGGGCACAGTACAGGGGGAGTCAGGAGGGCACAATATCTGGATCAGAAGGGCACAGTACAGGGGAAGTCAAGAGGGCACAATACTGGGATCAGGAGGGCACAGTACAGGGGGATCAGGAGGGCACAGTACTGGGATCCAGAGGACACAGTACAGGGGGGAGTCAGGAGGGCACAGTACAGGGGGATCAGGAGGGCAAAGTACAGGGGGTCAGGAGGGCACAGTACTGGGATCAGGAGAACACAGTATAGGTTCTGGGATGTTGCCTGGGCCATCCCAGGACAGCTTAGTGAAAAGAGTGTCTATCCCGTCAAATCCGGGATAGTTGGCAAGTATGATATAATGCAAGATTATCATGAGGCCCCCATGCACCTGGGGCCCCTGGGCAGTGCCCAAGGGTACCCGTGCATTAAGACAACCATGCCAGTAGGATGTGACCCTTACACTGTTGCCTTTTGGGTAAGATCAGCCTTCATCCATGCTCCCCCACCCCAGTCCCCATAATCGTCCAGTGCAGCAGGAGTAATAGAAAAGCCTTACTACAGCTTCTGTGAATGAACCATAATGTATGAACAGAGAACAGTTGGATGATTGAAAGGTCTGCCCCCCTCCATTCATAGATTCTGTTTTATTCATAGAAGCTGTAGAATATCAAATGAAAAGGTTTCTTTTTAGCAAGAAATACAATGTAACAGTTGGAGAAGGCTAGAGGGAAGTAGCAGATGAATATAACCATTGGTTACATTTATTTGCTAGTTCCCTCTGTCTTTCATTAGAATTGTTGCATTGTATCTCCAAGAAAGCAGTTCCATTAAAATTACTTTTGCCTAAGGTTCCATTCACACTCGTGAAAATTGTCATGTGACTTTGAACACTAAAGTTGCATGTCAAGTGCACCCCATGAGGCATTGCAAGGCTTACAGTTGCAAGTATGACTCCCAAAGGCAGAGGCATGATGGGACTTGTAGTTTCACAACAGCTGGAGGGCCACCAGTTTGATACCCCTGAACCAGATGGACATGTGTCTTTTTTTTCAACCAGACTAACTTTGTAACTATGTAATTGTTTTGGTCTGACTTTCGTTCGACTCGAGTGCCATAGTGTGCAATGTAAACCCTCAAAAGTAGCATGAAAGTCACACCAGTTGTGCAACTGCTGTTCATTAGTAGCCCAACAGTTGACCATATCTTTAGTCAAAGCCAAAGTAGAATCTTAGTCGCACCCATCCAAAGTTGAGTCAAAGCTGCATTCTAAAGTTGTGCAACTTTGGAGTTGCATATGTATGAATGGAGCCTAATTTGGTATTTCTGTCAGTAAGATCCAAAATACAGAGCAGAGGCGGACTGACCATTTGGGAACTCGGGCACTGCCCGAGGGCCCGGGGTCAGTAGGGGGCCCCATGAGATGCCCCTGGTACCTTTTTCATAGGCTTTTATGAGTTTGGGCAAGGACACAGGGGCCCCATGATCCCCTATTGCCCGGGGGCCCCATGAGATGCTCCTGGTACCTTTATCATAGGCTTTTTTGAGTTTGGGCAAGGACACAGGGGCCCCATGATCCCCTATTGCCCGGGGGCCCCATGAGATGCCCCTGGTACCTTTTTCATAGGCTTTTTTGAGTTTGGGAAAGGACACAGGGACCCCATGATCCCCTATTGCCCGAGGGCCCCATGAGTTGTCAGTCTGCCCCTGATACAGAGTATAACAAACCAGAAAAGGAAATGGACAGCAAAGAAAACATTAAGGCTCAGTTCACGCTGACGTGACTTGGGATCCGACTTGTGAGATTCCAAATCCCATGACCTGTGAAATTCCATTTTAGTCAATGAGAGCCATTCTAATTATCACTACTGAAGTCGCTCCTACTTTACAAAAGGTTCTTGTACTATTTCAAGGTTACTTCAATCCAGGGGCAGACTGATAACTCATGGAACCCCTGGGCAATAGGAGATCATGGGGCCCCTTTGTCCTTGCCCAAACTCAAAAAAGCCTATGAAAAAAGTACCAGGGGCATCTCATGAGGCCCCCTACTGACCCCGGGCCCTCGGGCAGTGCCTGAGTTTCCAAATGGTCAGTCCACCCATGCTTCTATCCCACTTGTACCCATAGACTTTAATTTAAGTCACCTCCAAGTAAGATCCTCATCTATATTGATGTGATTGGGATCCAACATTACAGGAAGATTACCCTGAAAGTTTGCTTCAAAGTCCCTTCAAAGTATTACTCAAGTTGCTTGGCAAAGTCGCACTGTAAGTCGCGCGACTTTCAGGTCGCAGTAGTGTGGGTCCGCCTTTGATGCGCAGCTTATGGATCTTTCCTTCTGACAAAGTTGCACTCATACAAGTGTGAACGAAGACTTGCTGGTTTCAGTAAACCCCAAAACAGACTACTGTCTGCAGGGGCCCTGAAAGCCGACCAGTGAGTGCCAAGGAGCCATAGGTTGGGCAATCGGGGTTTGGAGGATATGAATGGTAGTTGTAGGTATCTTCAGCTGTGGCTCTTCTCTGGATCTGTCATTTATGAAGCACACATGATGTTAGTGCTTGGAGCTCCCCTAAATCTAATCTCACTTTGTTTTTTTTTTGTTTCCTTTATTTGAACCAGGCAAAGTTAAAAAAGGTGAGTCATTTTTCATATGGATTTATCAGCCTGTGATAAGCAATATTAAAATACAAAAGAGATTTAAAAAAGCAGAAACTAATGTTTTATATAAAAAAAATGAAATGCCATCCAGATATCATGTGGATCTATTTGAACATACATTCACCGGCCACTTTATTAGGTACACCTGTTCGATTGCTTGGTAACACAAATTGCTAATCAGCCAATCACATGGCAGCAGCTTAATGCATTTAGGCATCTAGACGTGGTGAAGACGACTTGCTGAAGTTCAAACTGAGCATCAGAATGGTGAAGAAAGGGGATTTAAGTGACTTTGAGGGTGGCATGGTTGTTGGTGCCAGACAGGTTGGTCTGAGTATTTCAAAAACTGCTGATCTACATGCATAACCATCTCTAGGCTTTACAGAGAATGGGCCAAAATGGAGGAAATATCCAGTGAGCGGCAGTTGTGTGGACGGAAATGCCTTGTTGAGGTCAGAGGAGAATGGGCAGACTGGTTCAAGATGACAGAAAGGCAACAGTAACTCAAATAACCACTTGTTACAACCAAGGCATGCAGAATACCATGCACAACACATCAAACCTTGAAGCAGATGGGCTACAGCAGCAGAAGACCACACCGGTTGCCACTCCTGTCAGCTAAGAACAGGAAACGGAGGCTACAATTTGCACAGGCTCACCAAAATTGGACAACAGAAGATTAGAAAAATGTTGCCTGGGCTGACGAGTCTTGATTTCAGCTACGACACTCGGATGGTGGGGTCAGGATTTGGCATAAACAACATGAAAGCATGGATCCATCCTACCTTGTATCAGAGGTTCAGGCTGGTGGTGGTGGTGTCATGGTATGGTGGATCCATCCTGCCTTGTATCAATGGTTCAGGCTGGTGGTGGTGGTGTCATGGTATGGTGGATCCATCCTGCCTTGTATCAATGGTTCAGGCTGGTGGTGGTGGTGTAATGGTGTGATGGATCCATCTTGCCTTGTATCAATGGTCCAGGCTGGTGGTGGTGGTGTAATGGTGTGGTGGATCCATCCTGCCTTGTATCAATGGTCCAGGCTGGTGGTGGTGGTATAATGGTGTGGTGGATCCATCCTGCCTTGTATCAGAGGTTCAGGCTGGTGGTGGTGGTGTAATGGTGTGGTGGATCCATCCTGCCTTGTATCAATGGTCCAGGCTGGTGGTGGTGGTATAATGGTGTGGTGGATCCATCCTGCCTTGTATCAGAGGTTCAGGCTGGTGGTGGTGGTGTAATGGTGTGGGGGAGATTTTCTTGGCACACTTTGAGCCCTTTAGTTCCAATTGAGCATTGTTTAACCACTTCATTTACCCCCCCTTCCTGACCAGGCCATTTTTTGCCATACGGAGCTGTGTTACTTTAACTGTCAGTTGCACGGTCATGCAACACTGCACTCAAATGAAATTTATGTCCTTTTTTCCCACAAATAGAGTTTTTTTTGGTGGAATTTGATCACCAATGTTGTTAGGTTATTTGTTTTTTTTTTAGAATCGAATGTTAGGAGTTGTTATACTTGCCTGGTGAAAGCCATTATACACATTACAGGAATTATTTGTTACACTTGCATGAATGTTGAGACATATAAAATGGCCCTTAAAGCAGTAGTAAAGTTGTTAAAGAACAAAAAAAAGTCCACCTGCAAGCTAATGTTATAATGTGCTATTACGCACCACATACTAGCAGATTTTGGCATACTTACCCTAAAACATAGCCCTCCAGTGGCTCACTCTCACTGCTGCCAGGGTTCCATTTTCACCCGGTCTTTCTTCTGGATGAGCGGGCTCTGGCTGTATGAATGGACGAGCCGCAATGACGTCACTCATGCAAGCGGGGATCACAGCCACGGCACGGAGCTCTGAAGGTACAGCGCAAGTGAGCAGTGCCTCCAGAGTGCATGCCTTGGTGACGTCACTGGCTGAATCCTGTGTGAATATCTCCTAAATAGTTTGGGAGATATTCACTGTACCTACAGGTAACCCTTATTATAGAAACAAGAAAAATAAATATGCAGCGCTTTTGAAATTAAATATGAACAAGCATAAAAAACAGAACATGAACAGCATAACTGCATGACAAATTCAGTCCATATTGCATGGTGCGATAAAGTGATAGGTGCAATTGTCCCAATAATTCATGTTCAGAGAAATTCGTGACTCTTGTGATCTCGTGATTTGTACAAATAATGCACTAACCAGATAGCGCAACCAAATGCGCATGGAGCAATTAAGACCCGCTCCTGGTGCTCTGGACTTGTAGTATTAGGAGGATGTCATCTGCAGGTTTGGCCACCAGATGCCATCAATCCAGGTATATGGGTAAGTCATCCATCAGAGAGATCATCAGCGGGGGAGGGGGTGATCATGCATCATTCCCAAATGGACGTAACCTTCAAAAGCGGGCTCTTATTCCCCAGGTAGTCGTGCAGTTTGATCCGGCCGATGGTGGTGTCGGCCTCGATGTTGGGGAAGACTTCTCCGAGCAGCTCGGAGAAGTCTTCCCCAAAAAAGCCCGCTTTTGAAGGTTACGTCCATTTGGCTTTTTTGGGGAAGACTTCTCCGAGCTGCTCGGAGAAGTCTTCCCCAACATCGAGGCCGACACCACCATCGGCCGGATCAAACTGCACGACTACCTGGGGAATAAGAGCCCGCTTTTGAAGGTTACGTCCATTTGGGAATGATGCATGATCACCCCCTCCCCCGCTGATGATCTCTCTGGTGGATGACTTACCCATATACCTGGATTGATGGCATCTGGTGGCCAAACCTGCAGATGACATCCTCCTAATACTACAAGTCCAGAGCACCAGGAGCGGGTCTTAATTGCTCCATGCGCATTTGGTTGCGCTATCTGGTTAGTGCATTATTTGTACAAATCACGAGATCACAAGAGTCACGAATTTCCCTGAACATGAATTATTGGGACAATTGCACCTATCACTTTATCGCACCATGCAATATGGACTGAATTTGTCATGCAGTTATGCTGTTCATGTTCTGTTTTTTATGCTTGTTCATATTTAATTTCAAAAGCGCTGCATATTTATTTTTCATGTTTCTATCTGGGTCCCAAGGTTACCTTTTATGCTAGCTGCTTCACTTATGTACTCCCAGCGCTCTATTACCTACTTATACAACCCTTATTATAGGATTTCCTGAAGGTACAAGCTAAAAAGTGGACTTTAAAGCGAAGTTCCACCCATTTTTAATACTTTACCTTATTATGTAGTCCCTGTGAAATAAAGCACAAGTTAAGTTTTTTTTCTTTTTTTTTTTTTTATTATACATGTTAATCCACTGCAAGCCTGCAGTTCCGGTTCCGACCACCTTGGCGATGACGTCGGTCTCCTGGGATGTCGTTTCCTGTATCCCAGAGTCTTTTGGTTTCCTGTAATCGCGGGACTTGGAAACCGGAAATGACGCGAATGGGGGGTGTTTTGCACCATTATACCGGAGTCCATGATATATTCCCTTCCTTGCAGTACAGTGCTGTACAGGTTGCCTGACGGGGGTGGGGGGCAGGAACTTCATCTGTCCCCAGCATTGTTATGGCAACCTGTACTGCACATGTCGCACTGAGCAGGGGCGGACTGACCATTTGGAAACTCGGGCACTGCCCGAGGGCCTGGGGTCAGTAGGGGGCCCCATGAGATGCCCCTGGTACCTTTTTCATAGGCTTTAATGCAATTTCTCCTGCGCTCCAGGACCCAGGCCGGTTGTGATTAGATCAAATCCCAACAAAGCAACCACCGGGGCATACAAGGTCATGCAGCTCCAAACCAAGGCTGGGGAAGCCCGACCAGAACTGTGAAGTAAAACAAGAAGAAGCGCACCAACCTTGCGCATTACCTCAGTAACCAAAATTTATTTAGTAAAAGAATGGTACTCACAAACAGTGAATAAAAACAGGCATGTAAGTCCTCCCAGGGACTTCAAAAGCAAGAGACCAGTGCGAATCCCATCATGGGGGTAGACACTCAGTACAGCTGACGCGTTTCGAAGGTCATGCCTTCTTCCTCAGAGCTGAGTTTTTGAGTTTGGGCAAGGACACAGGGGCCCCATGATCCCCTATTGCCCGGGCCCCATGAGTTGTTAGTCCGCCCCTGGCGCTGAGCATTGTCTGTACTGCGCGAGCGCGAGAACGAGTGGTGCATGCTGGGATAGCCAGCAGCATGGTTCCAGGAAATAAATACCTGCGGGCTTCAGATGCCCACAGCCATCATGGCGCCTGCCTGCTTCCGAGATCCTGGTAAATGTTTATGATTTTCTAAGTAATTACAATGCTTTTCATATTGAATTATTCCAATTGCTAATGTTATTTGTAAGGTTATCGTAGATCTGCTTTTAACAAAAAAATTTTATGGGGACTGGAGCTCCACTTTTATACTACTTTAAGTGTCAAAGGGCCACAGGTTGGGCACCAGGGGTTTGGAAGATATGAAAGAGGCAAGCACCTTTACCTTTGGCTCTCCTCTGCCATTTATTATGTACACATGATATTAGTGCTTGGAGCTCCCCTGAATCCATCCTCACTTTGTTTTCTTTTTGTCTTCATTTAAACCAGGCAAAAGAATTGGTGAGTAATTTCTTTACATGGATTAATCAGTTTGTGATCAGTGGCATTAAAATACAAAAGAGGTTAAAAAAAAGGTGAAAACAGTGTTTTTTATTAAAAAAATGAACTAAATGTCCTCTAGTTGTAATGTGGATATATTTTAACTTGTACGTAAACCCAGAATGTATTTTTCAGTATGTTCGGTGCCATGTCTCACTATATACAGTTTCCTTAACCGGCGCCTCCTGGCCCTTTAAGGGGTTTGTAACGTCGGGAGGTGGGGCGGGGTTTAGGGTCATGTGATTGGTTGTCGCAGCGGGCACATGATCAAAAAGGTCCTAATCGCAATTAGCGATCAAGGCCTTTCCGTGAGGCGCCAGTAAATATTCGGGGAGCGCTCAGGGCTGTGTTTTTTTTTTTTTTTTTTTTTTAGCAAGCAAATATTCAGCCTCTCAGCGTCAAGGCCCAGATACATATTTGCGTACGGTCAGTGCCAACAGGTTAGGCAAATCATATTTTTTTAATCTATTGCAAAGTTTCTTACCTGGAGATCCTGCCAGTATCAGCACTTCCTGCTGCAGTGTGATAACGCTAAGCTACTGAAATATTAAGTGTGTCGCGCTCCTCAATATTGTTTAGTAGTGAATAATGTATAAATATAAAATAATCAATAAATAAATAGATAAATAAAATTTAAATAATTCTAAATAGATCCATAGTGATAAAATTTTAAACCCCTGGTGTTATATTTAATTAACCATACACATAAAATAAATAGTGTGAAAAAACTAATAAATTCAAATTATATGGACACAATAATAATTAAATCAGGAGAACTAAAAAAATCATAACTAATAAACTAAAAAACCCCCATACGTATAGGTATATTTATGTGCAAACCTTATATGTGCAAAAATTGCAAAAATATTTCATAAAACAGTGAAAAAATATATATATATATCTATAATAAAAAGCAGTATGCTAATTCATATAAAAATTGATAAATCAAAAATAAATAAATAATAGTAAAAAATATTAAGACAAAACAAATAATATAGTTTGCTCACTCTCACTTGTGCAGCCAAAAAATAGTAATGAGAGCTATATACTGGTTAACCTTAACTCAGGTGACAAATAATTATCCCAAACCTGAAAAATGTGTTGCTAATGAGGTAGATTGTAATGTTCCTTTCTTTCCACTAGATGGCCTTTTCTTCTGTGTTATAAGGGTTGGATAGATGGAAGTAGATATCTCCCCTCGTCCTATTACAGACTATCTCCTTTATCCTCTTCTTCCCTTTTGCTCCTCCAATTTAGGCCATGTAAAAGAAAGATACTGACATAGTGCTTTATCCTTCATATAGGGTTTAATGTGTCTCCAGCCAAATGTACACTTACATTTTACAAGGTAATACAGAGCGTTTTGAAAATGTGTGTGCCCTCGCACAGTGACAGTACTCGCCGTTCCGTAGTTAGTGGCGTTGTGACGTCAGAGCCCCTCCCCTACGCGTTACGCCACAGGGTCACGTGGCTTCCTCAGGGGGATTTAAAACAATTGAGCAAAAAGCCACGTGACCCTGTGGCGTAACGCGTAGGGGAGGGGCTCTGACGTCACGACGCCACTAACTACGGAACGGCGAGTACTGTCACTGTGCGAGGGCACACACATTTTCAAAACGCTCTGTATTACCTTGTAAAATGTAAGTGTGCATTTGGCTGGAGACACATTAAACCCTATATGAAGGATAAAGCACTATGTCAGTATCTTTCTTTTACATGGCCTAAATTGGAGGAGCAAAAGGGAAGAAGAGGATAAAGGAGATCGTCTGTAATAGGACGAGGGGAGATATCTACTTCCATCTATCCAACCCTTATAACACAGAAGAAAAGGCCATCTAGTGGAAAGAAAGGAACATTACAATCTACCTCATTAGCAACACATTTTTCACGTTTGGGATAATTATTTGTCACCTGAGTTAAGGTTAACCAGTATATAGCTCTCATTACTATTTTTTGGCTGCACAAGTGAGAGTGAGCAAACTATATTATTTGTTTTGTCTGAATATTTTTTACTATTATTTATTTATTTTTGATTTATCAATTTTTATATGAATTAGCATACTGCTTTTTATTATAGATATATATATTTTTTTTTTTTCACTGTTTTATGAAATATTTTTGCAATTTTTGCACATATAAGGTTTGCACATAAATATACCTATACGTATGGAGGTTTTTTAGTTTATTAGTTATGATTTTTTTAGTTCTCCTGATTTAATTATTATTGTGTCCATATAATTTGAATTTATTAGTTTTTTCACACTATTTATTTTATGTGTATGGTTAATTAAATATAACACCGGGGGTTTAAAATTTTATCACTATGGATCTATTTAGAAATATTTAAATTTTATTTATTTATTTATTGATTATTTTATATTTATACATTATTCACTACTAAACAATATTGAGGAGCGCGACACACTTAATATTTCATTTATTCATTTTCACATAATATTATGAGTATGTGTTTTTGTGTTGATGCACCGTCACATTTATAGGAGTTAATTATCTATAAGTATTTATATACCACCATAGTAGCTCACAGGTTCACATCATCACAATATTTTTATTATATAACGCTAAGCTACTACCCTACAATTAGCAGTCGCCTACTCTGTGCATTCCCTTACTTAGTTTTTGGGTTGCCTATCAGAAATGCACGTGCCTCCTGCAGATTAAAAAGGGAGTCCAACAAACAACTAAAAGAAAATGCATGGCAGGTAGGGAAGAGCTGAAGATACCTCGGTTGAGGACAGGGCAGGATCGGCAAACATTATTAAGTTCACGTTCTGAATCCAAATTCTTTTGAGGTCAATGGGAGCTAAATGTTAAAAAAACAATAATGGCCATTCTCTAGGGCAGTGGTCTCTAAACTGCAGCCCGGGGGGCCAGATGCGGCCTTTTGCTTGCCTTTATCCGGCCCTTGGGGCACTATTCCTCTTTCTGATATGGGACACTATTCCTTCCACTGACACTAATGATGGAGTACTGTTCCTCCCACTGACACCAATGATGGGGCACTATTCCTTCCACTAACACCAACGATGGAGTACTGTTCCTCCCACTGACACCAACGATGGGACACTATTCCTTCCACTGACACTAATGATGGAGTACTGTTCCTCCCACTGACACCAATGATGGGGCACTATTCCTTCCACTAACACCAACAATGGAGTACTGTTCCTCCCACTGACACCAATGATGGGACACAATTCCTTCCACTGACACCAACGATGGAGTACTGTTCCTCCCACTGACACCAACGATGGGACACTATTCCTTCCACTGACACTAACAATGGAGTACTGTTCCTCCCACTGACACCAACTATGGGGCACTATTTCTTCCACTCAAACCAATGTCTGCCCCCCTAAAGTCTGAAATACAGCAAACTGACACTTTATCTAGGAAGTTTGGAGACCTCTGCTCTAGCGTAATAGATAAAGAATTGACAAAAAATGTCATTGGGGGCTGGGCACTGCCCTGGGGGACCTGTACCAAAGTATTTGGTCTACTTAATGAGAATCTGGTATGCAGGGTCGGACTGACAACTCATGGGGCCCCCGGGCAATAGTGGATCATGGGGCCCCTGTGTCCTTGCCCAAACTCAAGAAAGCCTATGAAAAAGGTACCAGGGGCATCTCATGGGGCCCCCTACTGACCCCGGGCCCTCGTGCAGTGCCCGAGTTTTCAAATGGTCAGTCCGCCCCTGCTGGTATGGCTTTTAAGGGAGAAACCAACACAAAAAAAAACCCCCAAAATGGTGCCCCCCCCCCCCCAAATAAAATCGACACCAGCCCTTAGCTGAGCATGAAGGCTGGCTGGCCATGGAAAGGAAGGAAGTGTGTGCTCCCCCTCCTCCAGAACCATACCGGCCACATGCCATCAACATGGCGGGCTACCTCTTGCAAATCAGCTTGTCTCTATGTTGATGAAGACAAAGTTCTCCTCCGCACATCCCTGGCTCGGTGGCTGTGGGCCAGAGGGGGGACTTATTGGAATCTGGCAGCCCAGAAGGGCCTGGTATGAATTATGGGGGGAACGCCACCACATTTTTGGGGTTTTTTTTAGTTATCCACATACGCTTTGTTTACATAGCCGGGGATACTCCATAGGTGCCAGCACCCATTCCTTCCTTCACAACTATTGACATCTTAAGAAGGAAGCCGGCATAGATAGTAGTGGTACTGTATGTGAAGTTTGGCTGCTGCTGAAAGAGCTAAATGTCCCACATTGGGAAGTATCCTTGAACAAACAAAAATGATCTTGAACTTCTATTCAGACTAAGATGTTCTTAGGAGAACCTACAAAATAAACATGGGGTTCTCCCTAAACATACATATCAGGCGCTGAGCCTTGAAGAGTCTGGTATAGATTTTAAGGGGGAATTTCACATTAGAAAATAAAAACAAGAAAAAAAAAGCTAGGGGCCCCCTGAAAAAAACTCCATGCCAGCCTATTATCCATGCAAGCAGCTTTGTTGGCAAGGAAAAAATGAGAATGAATGTGTGCCCCCCCCCCCCCCCCATTAACTATACTAGACCACAAGCCCTTAACATGGAAGGGTATTTTGCCAAGGGGCTACGTCTTCGCAACAAGAGATACAGCATACCAGTTCTGGGAGGGAGAGTGTTAGGGGGAAGTAGGAGTTAAATATACTGTATATTTGATGATTCTCCCTGGCGTTCTTTAGAATTGTTACATTGTATCCTTAATAAGGCAGCCCCTTTAAAGTTACTTATGCCTAACATGATATCATAAGATCTAAAGAGCAGGGGTCTTCAAATTACAGCTAGGGACCCTGATGTAAGGAGGGACTCTGATGTAAGGGGCAGGGGTGGACTGACAACTCATGGGGCCCCCGGGCAATAGGGAATCATGGGGTCCCTGTGTCCTTGCCCACACTCAAAGCACACCCAAAAAAGCATATAAAAAAGGTAACGGGCATTTCATGGGGCCCCCTACTGACCCCAGGCCCTCGGGCAGTGCCCAAGTGCTCGAATGGTCAGTCCGCCCCTGGTAAGGGGGGACTTTGATGTAAGAGTGAATTCTGACAGGAACCCTGATTAAAAAAGGGAGACTTTGATGTAAGGGGGAACTCTGAAAGGGACTCTGATGTAGAAGGGAACTCTGATAGGGACCCTAGTGTAAGGGGGGACTTAGATGTAAGGGTGAATTCTGACAGGAACCCTGATGTAAAGGGGGGACTTTTATGTAAGGGAAAACTCTGATGTAAGGGGGAACTCTGAAAGGGACTCTGCTGTAAGGTGGAACTCTGATGTAAGGGGGAGCTCTGAAAGGGACTCTGATGTAGAAGGGAACTCTGATAGGGACCCTAGTGTAAGGGGGGACTTAGATGTAAGGGTGAATTCTGACAGGAACCCTGATGTAAAGGGGGGACTTTTATGTAAGGGAAAACTCTGATGTAAGGGGGAACTCTGAAAGGGACTCTGCTGTAAGGTGGAACTCTGATGTAAGGGGGAGCTCTGAAAGGGACTCTGATGTAGAAGGGAACTCTGATAGGGACCCTAGTGTAAGGGGGGACTTAGATGTAAGGGTGAATTCTGACAAGAACCCTGATGTAGAAGGGGGACTTTGATGTAAGGGAAAACTCTGATGTAAGGGGGGACTCTGATGTAAGGGGGAACTCTGAAAGGGACTCTGCTGTAAGGGGGAACTCTGATGTAAGGGGAGACACTAATGTAAGGGGGAACTCTGAAAGGGACTATGATGTAGAAGGGAACTCTGATAGGGACCCTAGTGTAAGGGGGGACTTAGATGTAAGGGTGAATTCTGACAGGAACCCTGATGTAAAGGGGGGACTTTGATGTAAGGGAAAACTCTGATGTAAGGGGGGACTCTGATGTAAGGGGGAACTCTGAAAGGGACTCTGCTGTAAGGGGGAACTCTGATGTAAGGGGAGACCCTAATGTAAGGGGGAACTCTAAAAGGGACTCTGATGTAGAGGGGAACTCTGATAGGGACCCTAGTGTAAGGGGGGACTTAGATGTAAGGGTGAATTCTGACAGGAACCCTGATGTAAAGGGGGGACTTTTATGTAAGGGAAAACTCTGATGTAAGGGGGAACTCTGAAAGGGACTCTGATGTACAGTTGTGACCAAAATTATTCAACCCCCAATGCTGTAAAGGGGTTTAGGGACTATAGTGTACATTTGGAATTGTATTCAGAATCAAATCCTACAAGGACGTTGTAACTACCCAAATGCAACTAAAATGACATCAATTGTTTATGTAATACAGTAGTAAATGGTTCTTATGTGGTTTCTTCATTGCCACAATTATTCAACCCCTTAAAGACTACCACTCTGAAGAACAGAGGTTCATACAGGTGCTTTCCATCAGGTATTGAAAACACCTGTGGATGTCACCGAGCAGCAATCAAGCATAATAAGCACCAATTAGGCAGCTTTAAAATGACTGTGATACTCAGCTCCTTCTAGACATTTACTGGTGTGGTTACAAACATGGTGAAGGCAAGAGAATGGTCCAGGAAGACAAGAGAAGAGGTGATTTCTCTTCACAGGAAGGGCAATGGCTATAAGAAGATTGCAAAGATGTTAAACATACCAAGAGACACCTTAGGAAGCATCATTCGCAAATTCAAGGCAAAGGGCACTGTTGAAACGCTACCTGGTCGTGGCAGAAAGAAGATGCTGACTTCGACTGCTGTGCGCTACCTGAAGCGTAGAGTGGAGAGAAGTCCCCGTGTGACTGCTGAGGAACTGAGAAAAGATTTGTCAGATGTGGGTACAGAAGTTTCAGCCCAGACAATAAGACGCACACTGCGTAATGAAGGCCTCCGTGCCAGAACTCCCAGGCGTACCCCCTTGCTGTCTCCAAAGAATAAGAAGAGTCGACTGCAGTATGCCAAAAGCCATGTGGACAAACCACAAAAGTTGTGGGATAGTGTTCTGTGGACTGATGAAACAAAATTAGAACTGTTTGGGCCCATGGATCAACGCTATGTTTGGAGGAGGAAGAACAAGGCCTATGATGAAAAGAACACCTTGCCTACTGTGAAGCATGGTGGAGGGTCAATCATGCTTTGGGGCTGTTTTGCTTCTGCAGGTACAGGGAAGCTTCAGCGTGTGCAAGGTACCATGAATTCTCTTCAGTACCAGGAGATATTGGATGGAAACGTGATGCAGTCCGTCACACACCTGAGGCTTGGGAGACGTTGGACCTTTCAACAGGACAATGATCCCAAGCATACCTCCAAGTCCACTAGAGCATGGTTGCAGAGGAAAGGCTGGAACATTTTGGAGTGGCCATCGCAGTCACCAGACTTAAATCCGATTGAGAACCTCTGGTGGGACTTAAAGAAAGCAGTTGCAGTGCGCAAGCCTAAGAATGTGACTGAACTGGAGGCCTTTGCCCATGAAGAATGGGCGAAGATACCCGTAGATCGCTGCAAGACACTTGTGTCAAGCTATGCTTCACGTTTAAAAGCTGTTATAACTGTAAAAGGATGCTGTACTAAGTACTAAGATTGAATGTCACTTGGGGGTTGAATAAAACTGATAATGCTGTGAGCACAGAAAAGACATTTGTGGTTATTTCATTATAACTGTTATGTTATATTTGTCTGACCTACAAGTGCCTCTTTAATGTAAATGTAAGCAAGATGACTGAATGATCAAAAGCAATGTCAAACTGGCCAAAACACTCAATTTCAGTGGGGGTTGAATAATTTTGGTCACAACTGTAGAAGGGAACTCTGATAGGGACCCTAGTGTAAGGGGGGACTTAGATTTAAGGGTGAATTCTGACAAGAACCCTGATGTAAAGGGGGGACTTTGATGTAAGGGAAAACTCTGATGTAAGGGGGGACTCTGATGTAAGGGGGAACTCTGAAAGGGACTCTGCTGTAAGGGGGAACTCTGATGTAAGGGGAGACACTAATGTAAGGGGGAACTCTGAAAGGGACTATGATGTAGAAGGGAACTCTGATAGGGACCCTAGTGTAAGGGGGGACTTAGATGTAAGGGTGAATTCTGACAGGAACCCTGATGTAAAGGGGGGACTTTGATGTAAGGGAAAACTCTGATGTAAGGGGAGACCCTAATGTAAGGGGGAACTCTAAAAGGGACTATGATGTAGAGGGGAACTCTGATAGGGACCCTAGTGTAAGGGGGGACTTAGATGTAAGGGTGAATTCTGACAGGAACCCTGATGTAAAGGGGGGACTTTGATGTAAGGGAAAACTCTGATGTAAGGGGAAACTTTATGGGGACTGTGATGTAATGGAGGGGGGGGGGGGGGGGGGCTCTTGTTCTAAATCATATCACACTGCTTAAAAAACCCCAAGTAACATTTACATTTGTTTCATCCATTTATAAACCAGCTTTTTTCCCAGCCTGCAAAAAATTGTAAAATATATACTGGGGCCCTTGTGTTGAAAAGTTTGGAGCCCCCTGGTATGGAGGATAACTAAACATAAGATGAGAAAAGGAAACGGACAGCACTTTAGCTTGGACTGCCCTATGATTCTGTATTTATGACCTTAACAATGCTTGGAGCTCTTCTAAATCCATCTTCCTTTGTTTGTTTGTTTTATTTATATTTTTGAACCAGGCAAACTTAGAGGTAAGTCATTTCTTTCTATGGATGTCCCATTCTGTGATCAGCAGCATAGCGGTTAAAGAACCGGTGAAATCATTGTTTTATATAAAAACGTGAACTAAATTTCATGCATCTCTAATTTGGATCTATGTATGAAAACCCAGAGAGTATTTCCATTATGTTTTGTACCATGTCTCACTGGATACAATTGTTCTTTTTGTAAATCCATTGTAAAGTTTTTTTTCTTTTACCTGGAGGCCCTTGATCCCTAAAATCACCAGCCCAGCGCTGCATGGTTATGTAGCATTTGTACATAATATTATTATACAGGATTTATATGGCGCCAACAGTTTGATCAGCGCTTTACAATATAAAGGGAGACAATACAGCAACAATAAAAGAGGGTTAGGAGGGCCCTGCTCCTTGGAGCTTACAATCTAAGAGGGAGGGGCTAGTGGTACAAAAGGTAATAACTGTGATGGGACAAATAGAAGATTTGGTTATTAGCTGAAGGCAGGAATAGGCTTCCTTGAAGAGATTGGTTTTCAGAGATCACCTAAAAGTGGGCAGATTAGGCAATAGTCGGGTAGATTGGGATAGAGAGTTCCAGAGGATGGGGTGGGCTCTGGAGAAGTCCTGGAGACAAGCATGGGAGGAGGAGATAAGGGAGCTAGAGAGCAGGAGGTTGTGGGAGGAGCAGAGGACAATGATATTTGGAGACAAGATTGGTGATGTAATTTGGGGCAGAGTTATAAATGGCTTTATATGTTATTGTTAATTTACATGTTATCTCAATTTTTTTACATCTTTAACCTCCTTAGCGGTATTCCCGAGTGTAGTTTGGGGTACAATTTGAGTACCAAGAGCGGTAACCCCAAGCTACACTCGGGCTTACCATGCGGTGTTGCTCAGGGAGTCCCTGCAGCGCTTACCTTGTCCTTCGCTCCCACGATGTGTCCCCTGCAGCGTCCCCGTCCATCTCCTCCGGCCGATGCCGGCATCTGGCTTCCGTGTTCCGGTCCCTGTGACGTCGGGACGTACGGGCGCCGGAACCGGCGGCAAATTTGAAATTTTTTTAAAATGTCATTTTTTTAAAAATGATTATTACATAGTAAAACATTGCTGTTTCAATGCATTTCACATACATTTTGTCCCGAGTGCTTTGTCCGGCGCCCTGCCTGCATTTTGACTGTTCTTTCTGCCTGGAAACTTAGAAATGTCCATGGCGTCCAAAAAGCGTCCCTTTAGGTCAAAATCGATTTTAGACCGGCTAGAGAACAGCGATAGTAAATCAGAACCACTTGCAGAATTGAGTGATAATGATTCGTGGGGGAAATTCCTCATCAGACACTGAAAACGATTCTGCGACTTTGTTCAGCGATGTGCGAATTTGCCTCTGTATTTCAAATTTCAGTGTTTTTGGTTTGATTACATTATTGAATTAAATGTATTATTATTATATTATTATTTTTTATGATTATTTATTAAATTATAATTTATGATTTTGTGTTTCAAATTTTATCATACCCGGGATGTTTACTAGACTCTTGTTCGGACAGATTTCACTGAGTTATTTCTAAATATTGCAGCCTACAATAAAAAACTACATATTTCCATGCAAAATAATGGTACCGCTTTCAGCACAAAAAATCGGAAATAATCATACCGCCGAGGAGGTTAATGAGAATTTTCAAATTCACTGGCCAACCCTACTTTTACTTTCTCCATGTAATTAAAGGGAACCTATCATAGGTAAGGAATGCACAAACTCTCAGAATGTCTAAACCGGGGTTCCGTGAAACCCCAGGATTCCTTCAGATGGTTCCTTGACCAATGAGCAGTTTCTACCTCATAGATAAGTTCCCACTGACACCATTGATCTTTTTAGCTATCTGTAAGAGGGGCATTCTCCCCATAGACCACAAGTGTAAGGAGCGTTCTTCCCACTGACCATCACACTAATGTATAATAAGTTGTAGATGTAGAAAGTTCAGAGATCAGAAAGTTATTTCAAAGGTTCCTCTGTATTGAAAAGGTTGAGAAATGCTGTTCTAAAGAGATGGCAGCAAAGGTTCCTGTAAGATACCCTTTATGTCTTTCATATAATTAAAGGGGTTCCACCATTGTACTCCTTGATTTTAGCTCGAACTAGAACTCCTTTTAAGCACGTTTTCAGAAACTTTTGACTCTTCATTGCTGGCCAGTCATTTTTCTGGTTTTGAGAATATGAAAGGTACTTGCAAGCAGGGGCGGACTGACAACTCATGGGGCCCCCGGGCAATAGGGGATCATGGGGCCCCTATGTCCTTGCCCAAACTCAAAAAAGCCTATGAAAAAGGTACCAGGGGCATCTCATGGGGCCCCCTACTGACTCTGGGCCCTCGGGCAGTGCCCGAGTTTCCAAATGGTCAGTCCGCCCCTGCTTGCAAGTCATGTAAAGATCTGGAACTCCCTCCCTTTGCATCCCTCAATGCAATGTGCCACCAAAGCCCAATTTTGTCAGACCAGCACAGTCAGATCTCCAAGTCAGCCATGAGCTATGATGTGATCCATGCTGGAGGCTGTTTTCTAAGCTCATTCTCAATAGCAGACGAACCTGCCTGGAAATTAACCAAGTCAAGCCAGTTACTGGTAGATTTTGAATTTAGCCACACACCCTACCAGGGGTGCACTGACCATTTGGAAACTCGGGCACTGCCCGAGGGCCCGGGGTCAGTAGGGGGCCCCATGAGATGCCCCTTGTACCTTTTTCATAGGCTTTGTAGAGTTTGGGCAAGGACACAGGGGCCCCATGATCCCCTATTGAGGGCACGGGGTCAGTAGAGGGGCCCCATGAGATGCCCTTGGTACCTTTTTTCATAGGCTTTTTTGAGTTTGGGCAAGTACAAGGGGCCCCATGATCCCCTATTGCCCGGGGGCCCCATGAGTTGTCAGTCCGCCCCTGCACCCTACTGTTCTATAAACCAAGGACAGTGTTAATAGCCAATACGTTTATTGATTTGAAGGACATGAAAGATACTTGTAGGCACCTTCAGCTCCAGCTCCTCTCTGCATCTTTCGAATGAAAAGCACACATGATGAGAACAATGTTTGGAAGTCTCCTAAATCCATTCTCACTTTGTTTCCTTTTTCCTTTTTTATCTGAACCAGTTGGCGATGACGGTAAGTCATTTCTTTATACAGCATGATTTAAATGTTATCGAGGTATACTTCAGATGTAGTTTTAACATAAATATAAACCCAAAATCTATTGTTCATTATGTATTGTCCCATGCCTCACTGTATACCAGTGGTTCTCAACCTTCCTAATGCCGCGACCCTTTAATACAGTTCCTCATGTTGTGGTGACCCCCAACCATAAAATTATTTTCGTTGCTACTTCATAACTGTAATTTTGCAGTGGGAGGACTAGTGCCACATCATTGGTGTCAGTGCGAGGAATAGTGCCACATCATTGGTGTCAGTGCGAGGAATAGTGCCACATCATTGGTGTCAGTGGGAGGAATAGTGCCACATCATTGGTATCAGTGGGAGGAATAGTGTCCCATCATTGGTGTCAGTGGGAGGAATAGTGTCCCATCATTTGTGTCAGTGGGAGGAATAGTGCCCCATCATTGGTATCAGTGGGAGGAATAGTGCCACATCATTGGTGTCAGTGAGAGGAGTAGTGCCACATCATTGGTGTCAGTGCGAGGAATAGTACCACATCATTGGTGTCAGTGGGAGGAGTAGTGCCACATCATTGGTGTCAGTGAGAGGAGTAGTGCTCCCATTGTTGTGGGAGGAATAGTGTCCCATCATTGGTATCAGTGGGAGGAATAGTGCCACATTGTTGGTGTCAGTGGGAGGAATAGTGCCCTCTCATTGGTGTCAGTGTGGGAGGAATAGTGCCCCATCATTGGTGTCAGTGGGGGGGGGGGATAGTGCCCCATCATTGATACTAGTGTGGGGGGGAATTGTGCCCCATCATTGGTGTCAATGGGAGGGATAGTGCCCCAGCGTTGGTGTCAGTGGGGGGAGGAATAGTGCCCCATCATTGGTGTCAGTGGGGGGAGGAATAGTTCCCCAATGTTGGTGTCAGTGGGGGGGGGGAGGAATAGTGCCCCATCATTGGTGTCAGTGGGAGGAATAGTGCCCCATCATTGGTATTAGTGACACAAATGATGGGGCACTATTCCTCCCACTGACACCAATGATACTTACCTTGCTGACTCCTGCTCCAGCCTGGGCTCACTCCCTCCCTCTCCCATCTACAGCCAGCATACCTGGCTGCAGCAGCACCATCTGCACACTACAGACACTTACCTGTCAGCTGTCTTCCTTCTCCGGCCGCTCCCTCGCTCCATCTTCTTTGATCTTCACGCTGCTGCTCGGCTCCTCCACTCCAAGCTCCACCTCCTCGCCGGTGATTGGGCATCTGTGTGCCTCTCCTGAGCTACAGTTCCGGTGGCCAATCACTGGCGAGGAGGCGGAGCTGTTGAGTGATCCCGGGGATGTGGCCAGATGACAGGGTGGCATGTCATCCCGCGCACACATCGCGGTCCAGGGAAATATGGACGTATCTGCATGTGGGCGGACCCGCCTGGAGACTGATAGAGGAGCGGTGTCTCGGTTCCGAAGACCATCGGAAATATGTGTTTTCCGATGGTCTTAGGAGACCCCTGTGAAAGGGTTGTTTGACCCGCAAAGGGGTCGCGACCCACAGGTTGAGAACCGCTGCTGTATACAGTTTTCTCAAACAAATTGTTCTTTTGTGAGTCTGTTGCAGTTTCTTACCTGAAGATCTTGCCAGTAACAGCACTTACTGTAGCAGGCTGACAATGCAAGCCACAGCCTCACAATTAGGAGCAGCCTGCCATATGCATTGAGAAAAAGTGGCATATGCATGTACTCCTGCGCTGGAAAATGGACTCCACATAGGCTAGAACCACATGTAGGATGCCTAGAAAATGCACGCCTTGCTGCCCTCAATGGACCAGGGAAATCCAAATGTACTGCATGCAGGGGCGGACTGACAATTCATGTGGCCCCCGGGCAATAGGGGAGCATGGGGCCCCTGTGTCCTTGCACAAACTCAAAAAAGCCTATGAAAAAGGTACCAGGGGCATCTCATGGGGCCCCCTACTGACCCCGGGCCCTTGGGCAGTGCCCGAGTTTCCAAATGGTCAGTCCGCCCCTGACTGCATGCAAATAAACAGATGGTGCACAGGCCTAGTGCATTACCTTTTAAAAAAAGAATTAATTGTATAAAAGAAGTGGTAATATACTCACAAAGGATAAAATGTCAAGGGCACATCATATAAAGAAAGGCAAGGTCCAATCACATGATATCCGTAATGGGATTCTTAGACTTCAACTGGTTGACGCGTTTTGAGGACCAGAGGTTGGTTCTGAGGAGGA
This sequence comes from Staurois parvus, assembly GCF_062004578.1. NCBI lineage: Eukaryota > Metazoa > Chordata > Amphibia > Anura > Ranidae > Staurois > Staurois parvus. The sequence continues at coordinate 350,705 of NW_028317980.1, read as the reverse complement.
GGCAAGTCCTCGAGACACGTCAGCCAGTTGGAGGTCTGAGAATCCCATTACAGATATCATCCAGTGTGATTGGACCTTGCTGTTCTTTATATGATGTGCCAATGACATTTTATCCTTTGTGAGTATATTACCACTTCTTTTATACAATAAATTATTTTTTAAAAGGTAATGCACTAGGCCTGTGCGCCCTCTGTTTGTTTATTTGCCTGCCATATGCATTACCTATTTATGTGTTTGGGTTGCTATCAGGTCTTCTGGTGCCTCCTGCAGACCTGATAGACAGCCCAACAGACAACTGAAGGCACACACATGGCTGGCTGACAATGCAGATGCTAATTTCGAGGCAGTTGCTTATGCAGGCCATAGACGGGGAGAAAACTGGCCGTTTTTTTAAGAAAAAAATGAAAAATCGGTCGTTCAATAGGCCGACGTTACCACCAACAGTAAAAAAAAAATCGGCCGATTTTCTTCAAATCTACGGCCGGCATTTAATTACTTCTGTCCCTGCAGAGAGCCCAGCTATTATATTTGACATTAAAAAGTATTGTGGTTGCAACATTGTATCTATTTGTATCCATTTCGGATACAGATGGGGTTTTCCGATACAAATAGATACATTGTTGCAACCTCAATACTTTTTAATGTCAAATATAATAGCAGACTGGAATTCTTCTTCTTCCTCTTCTTCTTTCTCCTCATTGTCTTCTTCTTCTTCTTCTTTCTCATCTTCTTCTTCTTTCTCCTCATCCTCTTCCTCATCTTCTCTCCTCATCTTCTCTCCTCATCTTCTCTCCTCATCCTCTTCCTCGTCCTCTCTCCTCATTGTCTTCCTCATCCTCTTCTTCTTCTTCTTCTTTCTCCTCATCCTCTTCTTCTTCTTTTTCTTTCTCCTCATCCTCTTCTTCTTCTTTTTCTTTCTCCTCATCCTCTTCCTCATCCTCTCTCCTCATCCTCTTCCTCATCCTCTTCCTCATCCTCTTCCTCATCCTCATCTTCTTTTTCTTGCAGGTCACAGCTCATGCACAGATTTTTTATCGGTAAAAAGATCGTCCGATTTGCCCATCATTGCCGCGAAAATCGGCCAATCGGCAAAATCGGACGATTTTTTTCCAACTTTACCGATCAAAAAAATCTGACAAAATCCAGAAAAACGGCCAACCAATTAACCCATTAACAGTGCGAAAATCGGCTGATTTTTTTTTTTCGGACGAAAAATCGGCCGATTTTCGACCCATCTATGGCCTGCATTAGTGTTACTACTGGCAGGATCCCCAGGTAAGAAGCTTTGCAGCTAATTCACAAAAAAATTATTTGTTTAATAAACACGCTAAAAACAGATTCTGTGTCTATCTATACTATGGGGTTTATTTATAAAAAAAAAAAAAAAAAAAATGCATAGTCACTCATCTAGCGAATCTGTATGTATACTCGTTGTGGAGAAATTGGGCAAAAACAATTATTCTTCTGACTATTTTCTCTTCTGAATGATTTTTTATAGACAGTAGTAAAATACCATGTTATGGCTGCTAGGTGGCGCTAAGGAGCATAGGAAATGCATACATTTTTGTAACATGAAATGCAACATAACAGTTCTGGAGAACGTTAGAGGGAAGTAGCAGAGAAATATAACCATTGATTACATTTTTTTTGCTAATGCCCTTCAGCATTCTTTAGAACTGTTACCTTGGGGGGGATTTACTAAAACTGGTGCACACAGAATCTGGTGCAGCTGTGTATGGTAGCCACTAACTTCAGCTTGGAAGCTGATTGGTTTCTATGCAGAGTTGCACCAGATTTTTCACTCTTCAGTTTTAGTAAATAACACCTATTGCATTTCCATTAAAGCCTCATGTACACTGCTGATCCTAAACGTGATTTTAGGAGCTTCTGGAATTTTTTTTTTCAAAGCTTGTGAACGCAACTCAATAAAAGCCTATGTGTGCATGAACACATCAGAGTTTAGCAGCAATAGAGTTTAGGGGCAGTTAAACATCCCTCTCCTGAACGCAGAAAAATCACATTCAGGAGAGGAACGTTTTCGCCAAAAAACACTGAAAAAATGCGTGTGAACGCGCCTAAGTGCTAGCTGTGTTTAGCAATTGGGCATGTATTTGTTTCAAAGGCAGCTATGCTGGTCCAAGCGCTAAATGTGGCTAAACACGGTGCTCATGTACACTGCAGCTGCTAAACTGCCATTCAGGAGCTGTGCAGCGTTTTTCTTCAGCAGTCCCCAGGGGCAGACTGACCATTTGGAAACTCGGGCAGTGCCCGAGGGCCCGGGGTCAGTAGGGGGCCCCATGAGATGCCCCTGGTACCTTTTTTTCATAGGCTTTTTTGAGTTTGGGCAAGGACACAGGGGCCCCATGATCCCCTATTGCCTGGGGGCCCCATAAGTTGTCAGTCCGCCCCTGGCAGTCCCTGAACTCCCCCTAATGTTTTCCTATGTGTCCATGTACACGTCGTCATTTACAGGCAGTTGAGTTTACAGACTTTTTTTGAACGCATAAAACTTGCGTTCAGGAGTTGATTTTACCGGCGTTTCAAACGCCAAATGCTTGTAAACGCTTGTAAATGCGGTTAACCGCGTTTATAAGCGTTTGCATTTAGAAGCTTTTTTTTACTGTTCCATGTCCAGATGCTGTCCAGAGCCTTTTTTCATCATCAGAAATGCATGCAAAGCATTTTCCATGTATTCAAATGGTCCCGTTACACCAGTGCAGTCAGTTGCAGGTTACGCGTGAAGGAAAAAATGGTAGAATGCGCTGCATTATACTCATGATCGGATCCATAGTGAATACAACCAAAAAAGACAGGTCATCTCAACACATACTGCTCTCTCTGCTTCTGCTCTCTCTATTTCTCTCAAAATGTCTGAAATAGTTAATTTTTTACTGTTTTTCAGTGCATTCTGAGCATTTGAGAAGGTCTCCTGAGGTTATCTGTTAATAACGCTGCTAAACGCAAACGCACATAAACGCGATAAGCAAACGAAGCTAAACGGACTTTTTTAATCTACGTTTTCCAGCAGTCAGTTTCTATCATTTAGAAAGGTTTTCCAAACGCCCCGTGTACATGAGCCCTTACACGCTTTTTTGCTATGTTTAGTTGTTTTCTGATGCCAGAAGAGTTAATGTCTATGGCAGTTTCAGTGTACATGTAGCCTTAAGCAGTCCCAATAAAATTCCTTTTACTTAGTTTGATATTTCTCTTAGCAAGATTCAAATTATACAGAAAAAAGCATAAAAAGAGAAAAGAGAATGGACAGGAAAGAAAAAAAATGCTGGGGTGAAAGAAATAAACCAAACCATTAAACTGATTGTAAACCCATGTATTTTTAAAAATAACAAACTTGTCATACTTACCAGCTCTGTGTAATGGTTTTGCACAGAGCAGCCCCGATCCTCCTCCTCTCAGGTCCCCCACTGGCACTCCTGGCAAATCTCCCCCCCTTCCCCCACTGAGTGCGTATTATAGCAGGCCACTTGTGTTCTTGCTTCTGAGCCAGCTCTGTGTGTCCATAGACACACACAGAGTGGCTGAACCCCGCCCCCACTCCCTCCTCACTGGCTGTGATTGACAGCAGTAGGAGCCAATGGCTCCTGTTGCTGTCTCTAAACCTATGGGGAAGGAGAGAGCCAAGAAAGCCTCTGCTTTCGGTTACAGTGCTGGACCAATATCGGGCTCAGGTAAATATAAGGAGCGGTCAGGGAGTAGATTGCACCCAAAAGGTTTTTTAACTTAATACATTTATAGGTAAAGTTGACATTTATAGGTAAAGTTTACAATTATAGGTAAAGTTGATCCAGGGAATATCCGATTGCCTCTCGGGGGATCAGGAAGGAATTGTTTTCCCAGCAGAAGCAAATTGGATCATGCTTTGCTGGGTTTTTTTTTTGCCTTCCTCTGGATCAACTGTGGGTATAGGATTATAACTTTTTTTTTCTGTGTTTGAACTGGATGGACTTTTGTCTTTTTTCAGCCAGACTAACTATGTAACTATATACTATGTAACTATGCAGAGAATGCACTAAGGTAAAAGAAAACTTCAGTCTTCACAACCACTTTAACTAATAGCATTCACTGGCTATTTTCCTTCACTGGCTTCTATAAGCACCAAAACAAACTACTGTCTGCAGTGTCCCTGAGAGTCAAACAGTAAGTCCCAATGGGCTGCATGCCTCAGGTTGGGCATCGGGGTTTAGGAGGATATGAAGAACACATTACATCAGCTATGCTTGGGACTCTCGTATATCCATCCTAACTTTGCTTTCTTTTTGTTTTTACTTCATTTGAACCAATGATTCAGGTGGTGATTAATTTCTTTCTATGGATTTATTTACTTGTAAACAGAAGCACTGGAATGCAAAAATATTTGAAAGCAGTATTTTATATAATATAATATAAAAAAAAAATCTAAATGTTATGTATTCATGGCAGAATTCTTTTTTAAAGTGTATATAAACCAAGAATGTATTTTTCAGGATGTTTGGTACCATGCCTCAATGTGTACAGTTTTCTCAAGCAAATCATGTTATTTCAAATTATTTGCATCTTTGAAGCCAAACTTCAGACAAAACAAAAACGTTTTCCCAGGCAGTGGGGCTGTGCCTGCACTGCACGGGTCAACTGCTCATTTTTTCTAGGGTGAAGAAAGCTTATACTCTCCTGATCCTACGTTCCACTGAAAAATGGCGCTCCCTCCTGGTCCAGTGGTGGACTGTTCCTGGTCTATGGAGCCTGCTCTGGGCTTGATGATATCGGGAACAGTCCACAGCTCAAGACCACCGGAGCACAGGGGTGTCGTACCAGTCTTGTGCTGGGAGGTACAGAGGACAGTGTAAGTACATCTGTTCTCTCCTCTCCCCCAGGCAAAAACGAGCAGTTAACCCATGCAATCTGGACACTGACCCACTGCAAGAGAACATTTTTTTTTTGCCCCGGAGATGGGCTTTATTGAGAATTTTCATTCCCTGACGTATCCTACTTACATTTCCACCATGTAGTTAAAGGGAACATTTTACAGGTTACTCGTGCACAAACTCAGAGGGGTTGATTTACTAAAACTGGAGCACTCAGAATCTGGTGTAGCTGTGCATGGCAGCCAATCAACTTCTAACTTCAGCTTGTTCAATCAAGCCTTGCCGATAAATCCTGGAAGTTGATTGGTTTCTATGAAGAGCTGTACCAGATTTTGTGATATGCAGTGTTATGCAGGCCATAGATGGGAGAAAAACTGCCGATTTGTCTTTTAAAAAACGAAAAATCGGTTGTTCAAGTGGCCGACGTTACCATCAATGGTAAAAAAAATCGGCCGATTCTCTACCCGTCTAGAGCCGGCAAAAAGTGTCCCTGCAGAGAGCTCTGCTATTTCTTTGACAGTTCTCTGACAGTTCCTTGACATTTATAGAAGTTGCAACAATGTATCTATTTGTTTCCATTTAGGATACAGATGTTTTTATTCGGAAACAAATAGATACAATGTTTCAACCGCTGTAAATGTCAAGGAACTGTCAGAGAACTGTCAGAAATAGCGGAGCTCTCTGCAAAGACACTTTTTGCTGGACTGGAGTTCTTCTTATTTTCATCCTACTTCTTCTTCTTCTTCTTCTTCTTCATCCTCATCCTCATCCTCTTCTTCTTCTTCTTCATCCTCATCCTCATCCTCTTCTTCTTCTTCTTCATCCTCTTCTTCTTCTTCTTCTTCT